>NW_004443950.1:19124834-19126204 GCF_000243295.1 Trichechus manatus latirostris | reverse complement strand
ACACACACACACACACACACACACACACACACACACACCCTGCTAGAAAACCCCAGGATTCTTCCTGGAGTAATTGAGCATCCCTAGGAAAAGAGCCGAGACACTGCCTGAGGAGGCTCCCCAGTGAAGAGAACAACATACTGCCTGGTCCCAGGAGGCCAAAAAGATAAGAAACTTAGAGGCTCATTCTATCTGACCAATAAACCTGAAAACCTAACCTAGTGCTGTCAAGTCGATTCCACCTCATAGCAACCCTGTAGGACAGAGTAGAACAGCCCTACAGGGTTTCCAAAGAGTGGCTGGTGGATTTGAACTGCTGACTTTTTGGTTAGCAGCAGAGCTCTTAATCACTGCACTACCAGGGCTCCACCTGACCAATAGAGTCCCAAAAAAGAGTACAGGTAGGAAGAAATTAAAGAAATGATATAAGATCGTTTCCCAGGGCTGAAGGACACAATCGTCTAGACTTAAAATACACTTCAACTCAGAAATACCATACGATCCAGCAATCCCACTCCTAGGAATATATCCTAGAGAAGTAAGAGTCATCACTCGAATAGACATGTGCACACCTATGTTCATGGCAGCATTGTTCACAATAGCGAAACGATGGAAACAACCTAGATGGCCATCAACAGATGAATGGATAAACTATGGTACATACACATAATAATGGAGTTTATGCAATGTTAAAGAACTATGATGTATCTGTCAAGCATCTCATAACATGGATGAAACTGGAGACCATTATGCTGAGGGAAATAAGTCAATCACAAAAGGACAAATATTGTATGAGACCTCTATTGTAAAAACTCATGAAAAAGTTTACACACAAAAAGTAACAATGTTTGTTGGTTACGAAGGATGGGAGGGGTGGGGGGAAATACTAAACAGACAATAGATAAGTGGTAACTGTGGTGAAGGGTAAGACAGCACACAATACTGGGGAAGCCAGCACAACTTGTACAAGGAAAGGTCATGGAAGCTCCAGAGTCACGTCCAAACTCCCTGAGGGACTGAATTGCTGGGCGGAGGGGTGTGGGGACCATGGTCTCGGGGAATATCTAGCTCAATTGGCATGACACAGTTTATAAAGATAAAGTTCTACATTCTACCTTGGTGAGTAGCGTCTGGGGTCTTTAAAGCCTGTGAGCAGCCATCTAAGATACTTCACTGGTCTCACCCCTTTGGGGGCAAGGGAGAATGAAGAGAACAGGATACAAGGAAAAGATTAATCCAAAGGACTAATGGCCCACAGCTACCAAGGCCTCCGCCAGACTGAGTCCAGTACAGCTAGATGGTGCCCAGCTACCACCACTGACTGCTCTGACCAGGATCACAACAGAGGGTTCTGGACAGAGCTGGAGAAG
>NW_004443950.1:19067394-19111243 GCF_000243295.1 Trichechus manatus latirostris | reverse complement strand
CTGGCCCAAGAGACAGAATGGGCCACATAAACCAGAGACTTCATCAGCCTGAGACCAGAAGAACTAGATGGTGCCCGGCTACCACCAATGAATGTCCTGACAGGGAACACAACAGAGGGTCCCTAATGGAGCTGTAGAATGATGGGATGCAGAACTCAAATACTAGTAAGAAGACCAGACTTAATGGTCTGAGTAAGACTGGAGGCGCCCTGGAAAGCATGGCCCCTGGTCTCTCCATCACCCCAGAACTAAAACAATTTCTGAGGCCAACTCTTCAGACAGAGATTAGACTGGACTGTGGGAGATAAAATGACACCTGTGAAGAATGTGCCTCTTAGACAAGTAGATACAAGAGACCAAAAGGGCAGCTTCTTTCCAGAGGTGAGAGGAGAAGGCAGAGAGAGTTAGGAGCTGGTTGAATGTTCATGGGGAATCAGGGGTGGAGAGGAGGAATGTGCTGTCACAGAATGGGGTGAGAGGTTGGGATCTCGTAACAATGTATGTTAAAAAAAAAAATTCTGTATGGGAGACTAACTTGAAATGTAAACTTCATTTAACTACAACAATAAAAAAAAAAAGTTTGGTGGAAGGTAGAACTTGTAAGTGATGAACTTGGATACTCGGTTGAGGAGATTTCTAAGCAAGACCTTAAAAGCGTAGAGTGATTTCTCCTTGTTGCTTATAGTAAAATGTAAAGTGAAAGAGATGGACTTAAAAATGAACTGTGCAAAATGAAAACAGAAATTAAAGATATGGAAAATTCTGTTGTACAAACTCAGGACACATTTCTAGGACTTTTACCAAGGACGTGGCTACAAAATCCTTTGTTAAAGAAACTAAGCCTGTAACTGATGGATCCAATCAACTACCACAGCAGAAAACCCATCAGCTTAGACAGAAGGGGACAGAGACAGGATGAAAGGAAGGAAAGCTGTCTGCCTCTTGGAGATATATAGGCAGGAAATAGGCCAAAGGAGTTACATCTGTTGTCCTCCAAGAAAAGAAAAGAAAAGAAAAAGTCCATCCCTTTAGCAGCTCAGAGATCAGCAGAACTGTTGGAAGGAACACTGGAAACAGGGCTGACTCGATTTCAAAGAGTGGAGCCATGACCTCCTAGGTTTCAAAGGGTAGAGCCAAAGCCACCACCTCAATTCTTGAAGGTGGGGCTGCTGCTCAGGTGAGTCAAGAGAATGGAGTAGAAGCCCAAAGTTGAGTGACTACCATACCCAAGAGCCAGAAGAATGTGGTCGACACTCATAATTGAGGGGACAGGGTTGCCATTGCCAAGGACTGGGAGAATGGTGCCACACAAAGCCAATGATGTGAGGTTTCCATCTCAGTGGCTTGGAAGGTAGGACCTCCACCCAAGGCCAAGAGCCCTCTACCCAGAATCAGGAGAGTGTGGTGTGGACAACACTCAGAGTCTGGAGGGCGGGGCCCTTGCCCAGATGGTTCCAAAGAACAGAGTATTATTTTTAAGCCTTGAGAGCCAATGTAGTTTTGTTCTGCTTGGTTTTGGATTTGCTTGGTGCTCATGATCCCTTCTTTCCCCCCAATTTTTCTGATTTGTAATGGAAATGTCTACCTTGTGCCTGTCCCACCATGGTAACTTGGAAGCAGATAACTTGTATTCTGTCTGATTTCACAAGTTCACAAATGAAGAGAAATTTTGCCCCAGGATGGAATAAGCCTAAAATCTCACCCACGTTTGATTTTGATGATTCAGAAGATATAATTTTGGACTTGCAGTTGATTTAAGACTTTGGGGGTGATATGATGGGGATGAATGTGTTTTGCATGTGGGAAGGACATGAATTTATTGGGGGGGCAAAGTGTGGAAGGTTATGGATTTAATTGTGTCCCCAAAAATATGTGTTGTAAATACTAACCTATACCTGTGGTTATAATCCCATAAGGAAATGGTTTTTCTTTGTTATGTTAATGAGGCAGTATTAATGTAGGGTGTGCTTCAAGTCAATCTCTTTGAGATATAAAAGAGCAGATTAAGCAAGCAAGCAAGCATAAATGGAGGGGAAAATAGAAGCCACGTGACTGCCAAGTAGCCTAAGAATAGAAGCTGAAAAGAAACAAGGACTTTCTCCCAGAGTAGACAGAGAGAGAGAGAGAGAGCCTTCCCTTAAAGCCAGCACCCTGAATTTGTACTACTAGCCTCCTAAACTGTAAGCAAATAAATTTTTGTTCATTAAAATAAAAAAAAAAATCCCGAGGAAAAAAATTTCATTCTAAAATTCTATACCCAGCCAAACTATCAGTCAAGAACTAGAGCAGAATAAAGCAAGATCTTAAAAGGGTAGAGTGCTCTAAGTGCTAAAAATATTTACCTTCCATATACTCTTTCTCAGAAAGCTAAAGAACATGGAACTGCAGAGCATCCCCCTACAAAATGAGAAAGAACAAAATGGTATCATGGGATCCAGAATACAAAGGATCCCACACAGGAAAGAAGTGAATGCTGGTCCCAAAGTGACTGCTTCACAGAAGATTAAAGAAAGAGGGAGAAGATTCCAGGAAGGAATTCCTCAGGAATACAACAGAACTAACATATTAAAGCAGAAGTTCCCAAACTACTTTGGTTCATGGAGTCCTTGGTGTCTCGATAAATTTTTTTCATGGTGCCCCTAGGCTAAAAGAAATACCTAACCATTTTGTTTATTCAATAGCTGGGTCCAAACAACTTAATGACTATTTATGTCCTAGCAACTTAGTAGTCATTTGAAAAAATAAAGCACACAAATTGAAGGACAAAAATAGTATTTTTATTTCATTTTTAAATAACCACAATTACTTCCTAGTGGGATGTGTGTGCATGTGTTGGACACCACACAGCTTCTCAAACTTTTGAGTCAGATTTTACACCACCCTCATTTTTCTGTTTCACATTGATTTTTGCCAAGTGCTTGCTTTTTATCCCAGCAACTCCTGAAAATCCAACTTTGAAAGATAGGACATCATTGAAAGGAATATAGTGCACTCTAATGTTGCAGCAGTGAACCACCTTGTGCTAGTAGTTTGTGATATCTGACAAATATCGAGTGCCCCTGTGCTTCCCTAGAAAACTTAAAATATCCTATAGTGCTTCTGTGAGTTCACTACAATGCCCTGGGCTGCCTTGGTGAAATCTGGAAACTGTGATATTACAGGGCATAAAAGATATTGTTAATCGGCTTGTGGCAGAGATGCCGAAGTATGTGGAAAAAATTAATGATAGTGCATTGAAAACCAGGCAGAAAAAGTGAAACAATTACTAATTCTAGAGGAGAAACAAAAAACAAAAAACCAAAGCCCTAAGTTCAGACAAGAAGAGGGATAAGATCATAGTATGCCTCTTGACTCATCAATAAACGTTTGCGTAGTTATAGTAATGTAAACACTGACCATAATTTCCCAAGCCCAAGCCCAAGCCCGTTGCCGTCAAGTTGCTTCTGATTCATAGCGACCCTATAGGACAGAGTAGAACTGCCCCACAGAGTTTCCAAGGAGCAGCTGGTGGATTCGAACTGCTGACCTTTTGGTTAGCAGCCAAACACTTAACCACTGTGCTACCAGGGTTCCATGTAATTTGGAAACATGGAGGTAAATACTGGTGAGCAGGCATAAGAGGTAAAAGTGTTGTCTCTGGGAGCAAGATCAGGGTGTTGTTGCTGTTGTTGTTGTTAGGTGCCGTTGAGTCAGGTCTGACTCCTAGCGAACCTATGAACAACAGAACGAAACACTGCCCGGTCCTGCACCATCCTCATAGTCTTTGCTGTGCTTGAGCCCATTGTTGTAGCCACTGTGTCAATGCATCTCATTGAGGGTCTTCCTCTTAAGACTGGGGCATAAGGAGGTAGAACTACTCTTCCTTATTATAAACCTTTCAGTAATCTTTGACTTTTTGAACTAAGTGCATGCATTGCTTTGATAAGAACATTTAAGAATTAAACAAAACAATGTTGAAACCTAACAAATGTAACCCAGACGCCCCTAAAGATCTAGATATATTTCACATGCAACAGAAAGTCTAATAACTCTCATGAGATTTCTGCAAATCCAGCCCTGAGAGTGGGGAGTGAATTATATTTTCATGGCACCTCTGGCTCCCAGCTACTGCCTTTGCTGAATTCTTGTCCTCTGCTCTGTCTCTCGCCCCTGGGATTTTATCACGATGATTCATCTCTCCAACCTCTCCAAATCAACTAAGAAAACAAGGCTGAAGCCTGAGAGCCTATGGGCCACAGAATAGGGACTGCTTACTAAACATCCTTTTTCTCCCCGTCAAGGTCCCTGGATAGAGCAAACGGTTTGAGTTCAGCTGCTAACCAAAAGGCTGGCAGTTTGAATCCACCCAGTGGCAATCTACCACCATAAGATTACAGCCACTAAAAACCCTATGGAGTGCAATTCTTTGTCTGTCTGTGTGTGTGTGTGTGTGTGTGTGAGAGAGAGAGAGAGATTTAGGTGAAAGTTTACAGAGCAAATTAGTTTCTCATTGAATTGTTAATACACAAACTGTTTTGTGACGTTGGTTGCCAACCCTGTGATGTGTCAACACTCTCGCCTTCTCCTGCCCAGGTCCCAGTGTCTGTTTGTCCGGTTTTCCTGGCCCTTCCTGCCTTCCCGTCTTTGCTTTTGGGCTGGTGTGCCCATTAGTCTCATATACATGATTGAACTATGAAGCACATTCCTCACGTGTGTTATTGTTGACCCTATAGACCTGTTTAATCTCTGGCTGAAGGGTGAACCTCAGGAGTGACTTCAGTATTGAGTTAAAGGCGTATCTGTGCACCACACTCTCAGGTTTTCTCTAGTCTCTGTCTGACCAGCAAGCCTGGTCTTTGTGTGTGTGTGTGTGTGTGTGTGTGTGAATTTGAATTTTGAATTTTGTTCTACATTTTTCTCCCCTCTGTCCAGGACCTCTGTTATGATCCCTGCCAGAGTAGTCAGTGGTGGTAATCAGACACCATCTAGTTGTTCTGGACTCAGTCTGATGGAGACTGTGGTAATTGTGGTCCATTATTAGTCCTTTTGGAGTACAATTCTACTCTGACTTACAGGGGGTCGTCATGAGTAGGAATCGACACAATAGCAGTGGGTTTGGTTTGGTTTTTGTTTTTTCTCCACATCAGACATGGGCTCCCACCTTCTAACTGAGTCCTGATTCTTGCCGCTTTCTCAGAGGTGGATGGCCCCAGGAGCACCCAATTCTTCTTGCATGCTCTCCCCAGCTCATACTCCCACTATTGGCTCCAGGCCCACCGTGGTTGCACACACACTGAAAGATTCAGCTGGGGCAGAACAAAGAGCAGACCCTCTACCAAGAACAACAGAGACCCTGGATGATCATCTTGTCTTCACCAGGCTCTGTCCTCCCAGAAGAGAGTCGTAGTTTTAAGTAGTAACAATTTCTCCCTCCATTACCCATTACTCCTCCACACGCTGATGAGCACAGAATAACAGCGACTGACACGCGGTGGCTTTGAGGATGCCTTGATAATAAAGCTTCCTTTCCCATACCTGGCCATCCCCATGCTGTCTGTGCACACATGGGGCTTTGCGACATGGTCTGGCAGTGGAGATCTTGGTAAAACGCTGATTAATGGACTGGTGGGTGGCACAAATCGTTTGTGTTCGATTTACTAACTGAAAGCTCAGCAGTTCAAATCCACCTCACTGGCCTGTAGAAGAAAGGCCTGATAGTCTATTTCTGTAAGATTACCCGTTGCCATCGAGTTGATTCCGACTCATAGTGACCCTACAGGACAGAGGAGAACTGCCCCATAGGGTTTCCAAGGAGCAGCTGATGAATTCGAACTGCCGACCTTCTGGTCAGCAGTCAAACTCTTAACCATTGCGCCCCCAGGGCTACTCCGTAAGATTACAGTCACTGAAAACCCTATGGAGTGCAGTTCTACTCTGACACACCTGGGGTCGCCATGAGTCAAAATCCACTCGGGAGCAACAGGCACTAAGTTAAATTTCAGTGATCCCAAATAACTCATTTGGTAGGTTCCTGTAGGAGGACCACGGTGAAATGCAGAAATGTTTTGAGGTGTAAGGAGTTGTGCCTCACTAGCCCATAACAGCTGAGAAAATACATTGGATCCTTTGCAGCCCCTGAAGAAGGCTCCCCTCTCATGTGGGCCAAGGACCCCGGTTGGAAGAAACTTGCTCCGGAAGCTTGTCCTGCCCCTGTAGCCTTGTCCTAAGCTTGTGAAGAAAGGGGTTTTGCATTCTTCTCCCGTCTCCCCGCAGCACTTGCCCCAGCCCTGGATGGGCATCTAGGTGAGTCTAAGCCCTCTTTGTGGGGTGACCAGGGCCTGGCTTTGGTCGTCCTGGCCTCCCTGAGGACATATGTCTGCACAGATGTTCCAGAGAGGTGCTGCTTCAAGCTGGCGGGCAGGAGGATGAAGCCGCAGGTCTCTCTTCTCCTGGGGGCAGGACAGACAGAGCTCCCCATGGGCAGGGCAGCCTGCAGGGAAGGGGCTCTCTGCTCCTGGCCAGCCCTCACAACTCTGGGTGAAGGTGTGGGGCACTCAGGTCTGGGATGAAACAGCACCGTTGACCCTAGAAAACCAGGTGATTGGAGCCTGCCATCCTGGGCATGATAGAGCCCTCACCTGGGACCCATCGTGATCCTGAGGCCTGGGGTGCTTGTCTGCTGTCAGTAGCAGCTCCAGGCACAATGCCTGCTAACAGACTGAGCCCTCGTGAGCAATACTGCATCTGCTGTGCGGAACCTCAGTACTTCCTGGAGATACTCCAGTTCTCTCAGTCCCTCCAACACAGCACCTGGAGCCAGCAGTTACTGGTGGCTCGAGACTCTGCCTCCTTCCGTGGTCACTAGACCTCAGGCCAGGCCCACACACGGGCAGAATGGATCTGGCAATAACCCGTCCCGGATCGCCCTCGACCTCTAGCCACCTGCTAGAATTTCCACCATTAGCCTCATCCTGCAGCATGAACCTCTCTCTCCAGTTTTCTTTTTCCAAACATGCCGTGCCCCTCAGGCGCTTCTGCACATTCAAGAGACTCAGAGAGAGTTAAGTGATTCCTGTCCTCTGCCAGGGGCTACTGTAAAGAAAGTGCGGGGGGAGAGTGCAAGGGACAGGCCCAGAGTGGGTGATAAGGACAGACCTCCACAGTTGGCAATGAGGGGGCTTTCTGGGTAGCACTGCCCTGAAGCTCCTCCCAAGACTGCTGCCCTGCCACACTGGCCTTGGCTGTCAGGCAGCACCTCAGCACTTCAGCCCCATGTGGACACAGGGCCCTTCCCTGAGGACCCCAGAGGACAATGTCCAGGACTATAAAAGGGACAAAGACCAACTCATCCCAGATAGGTGGAAGCATTTGCTAAAAGCTGGGAGCCTGGGCTCAGGGGGGCTGCCTTCTTTCCAGCTCTGGCGCACCCCCAAGTCCTCCTCATCTCGGGGCCCCTCCTCTGGAGTCCACACAGGCTCCGCCTTCTTCAGAATCTGCTTGCGTCCCTCCCCGCCCCCTGCTGCCTCTCACTGGTCAGAGACAGCCCTCTCTACCTGTTTGTGATTTCCCTGAAGGACACCAGAACATTCTTGTCTTCTCCACCCCCTCACCAGGACCCCCTTCCAGAAAACCCAGCCATGAAGTCCACGTGGAGGAGCGGCATTTAGAAGGAATGCTGTCCCATCTGCCTCACAGATATTCTCCTGGAGCAAATCAGGGTTGCAGCCATGGCCGAAAACTGGGACACAAGGCCTGTGTTGTGTCCTCCATGTCCTCTGCTAGGAGGTGGGACTGTGCCTGGGCAGGCACATGTGACTCCTTGGCCCTGGACTGGTCACTTGTATTCTCCAGAATCCATGAGAGCTGGACACAACGGGTCTGTCCTCTCCCAGTTCCCGGAATACCTCCACCCTGATCCTTGAGTCCTCCACGGAGCCCCTTTTGCTTGGGCCTTGAACCCCAAACGCATCCAGCTGACTGCCTGAGCAGCCCCTCCTGTGCCTCGACCAGGTGTGTGGGTTGCAGGGAGCACACGCTGTCCCAAGGAGAGGTTCTGCTTAGACTGAAGTCCTCTAGCTCTCCACCCTGAGCCTGGCTCTCACTGGCTTCCATGTCACGGCAGAGGCCAGGATCGATACCAGTGTAAACAGAGCTGCATTCTGAGTTGTTCATTGTCCTTCCTCGTTTGGACATAATCCATAATGCTTGGCTCCAGAGGCTTAGAGGTGCTCAGGAGAGGGGCATGCCAGGGGGAAGCCCAGTGCCCTGGGTGGGTGGTTCTGGGAGAACAATGAGGAGGGTGGAGGCTGAGCTGACTGACGGCCTCTCCAGCGGGGATCCAGGGCTGTCCCCCATCCAGGTGGGCACCCCTCTCTCCTAGCACCAGGTGCCTGGGCCCTCCCCAGATTGCCGGTGGAGGTGAGTTGCCCACGCACCCCTGTCTGTCCTGCTTGCCAAGGACAATTTGTGAAGAACTGTCTGGTCAGTCGATAATGAGGCACGGCCCTTACACTCTGGCTCTGGTCGGTGATGTTTCAGGGAAGCAGGATTTCCAGGGATGCTTAGGCATGGCCGTGCTGTATCCTGGCAACCAGACCAAAGCTAAGTCCTCCTGAGAGCCCGGCTCCAGCCCAGCCCTGGGGAGAGTGCGAACGGGAACAGCGCGGGCTGCCTCACTGCCCAGCCACCCCACTGCCGGCTCTGCGGCTCTCTGCTAGACCTGAGCTGGGCCAGGAGTCCTGCCCCTCCCTGAGCAGCCATCCCTGCCCTGCACTAGCCCACAGGGCTCCAGAAGGTGCTTTCCCTCACTGCCTGTCTGCACCCCCCTGGCCATCCTAGGCCAAAGCCTCGGTTTTCACCTCTGTAAAAACCTTCAGCTGCCTTCCACAGACCTGTGGCTTGCCAGCTTCTACTGTGGCTCCCCAACCACTCATATCCCTGCCACGTCTTGTCCTCTGGACAATTTGTTTAAAAGCTGCAGCAGTTGAGGTGACTAGGGTGGGGGGCTGTGGGGCCCGTGGACCTGTAGACACAAACCACCCTGCAGGAACCCTCGAGGCCCCCTTCTGTCTGAGCCAGCCAGGCCCAGGCATTCCTGGGTGGCTCCCTCTGCCCTTCAGACCACTTTGTCAGGAGCTGGAAAGGGAAGCGGCAGATTCTTACCCCTCTGTGAGAACCCTTCTCAGCCTGCTCAGCCCACAGAGGCACAGCTTGTTTCCTGAAGTCCATCTTGCTTCAGGACTGCTGGTCCCCCCATCAAACCTCCTCCCCACCCACAGCTGGAGCTCCCAGCCAGGTCTCACCTTTGACCTTCAGCGTCCCCCTTGCCAGGTTTCTGGGAACATCTCCTTCTCTGGTATCTCTCCATGGGCAGCTCTGCCAGGGAACAAGCACCATCCGAGCCTTGGGGCCCCACCCAGCCTCACCCCCAGGGCCGAAGAGGTGATTTCCTCAGGGTGCGGTCCTGTCTGATGGCCTCCCACTGAGCCCCCTTCTACAGAGTCATGGCAGCCAGGAGCCTCCAGGAGAGGAGACCTTGAGGTTCCCTCTTACAGTGGACTTACCACGCTCCACCCAGATCCTTCTTCAGGGCTGCTGTCTCCATCCCTCAGCTCTGGGAAGGTCGCTGTCCCTCACTGGGAATTACCCTCAGCCACAAGGAGGCATGTTGCCCAAGGTTATGCCCCCTTTGGGCGGGGGGTCTGCCCATCCAGTGACTGACTGAGAAAAGCCCAGACCCTTTGACTCAATTAGGAGGCAACTCTGAAAGGCCATCTAGCTCTGGAACCCCCATGGAACTGGCTGAGACCTCAGTTGTAACCGAGCTACAGGGCAACCACCCCCTTTATCCCCTCCACCTTGACAGCCCTCAGCATAAACCTTCTGCCCACAGCTCTCCATCTCAGTCGGCTCCCAGGAAACTCAGCCTAAGATGCCTTTTAGACTCAGGGACCAGATACCTAACAAAGGTGATTTGGCTAGGGCTGTAGATGGGAGGACTTGACCTCGCATCCTCTTGGAATTCTCACTGCAAGTTCAAAGCTGGAACTTCAAGTCTTGACCTCTTCTTGACCAGCTCGTGGGTCCAACTCCTAAAGGCCTCTTCTAGCTTGCCACCTCTGATGTGGACAGTATGGCTCTCTACCCTGATCCCCTCTGGTTCCTCTGACGACATCTGGGCCCCTGGACCTGGGTTCTATGAGCTGTTGCTTCTAGCGGTTGCACCTACAACTGGTCAGAGGCCCACCATGGGTCACGGGACCTGCTCTGCCCACAGGCCCAGAGAGCCGCAAGTGCCCAGGAGTTCCTGTTCCGCCGGGGCAGTCCTTAGTCGATGGCAGGTGCAAGAGTATAAAAGCCCAGCTCCTTGGCCTCAAGGTGGGGACAAAATCGGAGGTGTAACTTCGGCTTCGTAGCTGTTCACAGGATCAGGCTGGGGCTTTGCCAGAAACTATACTCTTGCCTGGAGCCCTGGTGTCGCAGTGGTTAAGAGCTCGGCTGCTAACCAAAAGGTCGGCAGTTCTACTCTGTCCTATAGGGTCACTCTGAGTCAGAATCGACTCGACAGCAACGGGTTTGGTTTTTGTTTTTAATACTCTTGCTTGGCTTCTACCCCTTCCCTGCTCTGCCTCACCCTCCCTTCCTGGTTCTCCCTAGGAGCACTTCCTTAATGCATCACTTGCCATGGATGCTTATCCCAACGTCTGTTATGGGGAAACCCCACCCAAGACACTTTTCTCTTACAAGGGAACAAAACAGCATCCAGAGAGCCTGTGGGTATTGGTTCGGTGGCTTCCATGTTTGTGTCAGGCCCAGAAGAGCTTGCCCCCACTCAAGGATCCACCTCTGGAGATTCGTTCACCCACATTTTTTTGCCATTGTTCTTTAGTGTTTCATTTGTTATAATGAAATCTGTAATCCACTACTTGGAATTTATTTTGGAGCACGATGTACGGAAGGAAACCAATTTAATATTTTTTTCCTAAGCAGTTAACTAATTATCACAGCACCTTTTATTTATTTATGTGGGTTTTTTAAATAAAAAATGAATTAGTGCATGAAATGATCTCCAAGATATTATTAAATAAAAAGAAAGAACAAAGTGCAGAACAGCCTGTATAATAGCTCTTATTTGGTTAAAAAAGTGCATACAAGCACTTCTACACGCATGGACAGTTTCTGAAAAGATTTGTAGGAATGGGTCATGGCAGATGCCTCTAGAGAGGGGTGGGAGTCTGGAGTGGAAGGGAGATCTCCTTTTCACTGAATACCCTTTTGACCTGTTTGAACTTTTTTTTTTTCATGTTCAGTTATTATCTTTTTAGTAAAAAAAAATAAGTTAATTTTAAAAAATCAAGACTGTGAGTTTCAAGAAACAAAACACAACCAAAGCTATATTTAGCATAAAAACCCAAAAACCAAACCCGTTGCCGTCCAGTCGATTCCAACTCATAGCGACCCTATAGGACAGAGTAGAACTGCCTCCCAGGGTTTCCAAGGAGTGGCGGGGGATTTGAACTGCCGACCTTTTGTTTAGCAGCCATAGCTCTTAACCACTACGCCACCAGGTTTTCTATATTCAGCATAAAGGAGTAAATTTAAAAAAAAAAAATTTTATTGTACTTTAGGTGAAGGTTTACAGAACATATATTTTCTCATTATACGCTCAGTACTCATATTGTTTTATGACTCTGGTTAACAATCCCATGATGTGTCAACACACTCCCTTCTCGACCTTCGAGGACCTTTTTTATTTTTGGTGAAAATATGCATAGTCAAAGATACACCATTTCAAAAATTTCTACACGTACAATTCAGTGACATCGATTACGTTCTTCCAGTTGTGCTGCTGTTCTCACTATCCTTTTCCAAATTATTCCGTCACCACTGTCTTCAAGTCACTGTCCCCTAGGCTTCCCATCAAATCTTTTGAGTTGCCGTTGTCAATTTGATCTCATATAGATAATTCTTTTTTTTTTTTTTGTACTTTAGATGAAAGTTTATAGAACAAAAGTTTCTCATTAAACAATTAGTACACATGTTGCCCTATGACAACGGTTAACCCCACAGCATGTCAACACTGCTCTTACTCAACCTTGGGTTCCCTATCACCAACTTTCCTGTCCCCTTCTGCCTTCTAGTCCTTGTCCCTGGACTGCTGTGCCTCATTAGTCCCATTTTGTTTTATGGGGCTGTCCAATCTCCGGCTGAACGGTAAACCTCAGGAGTGACTTCACCACTGAGCTAAAAGGGTGTCCGGGGGCCATACTCTCGGGTTTCTCCAGTCTCTGTCAGGCCAGTGAATCTGGTCTTTTTTTGTGTGTTAGAATTTTGTTGTACATCCTTCTCCAGCTCTGTCCAGAACCCTCTGTTGTGATCCTGGTCAGAGCAGTCAGTGGTGGTAGCCGGGCACCATCTAGTTGTACTGGACTCAGTCTGGTGGAGGCCTTGGTAGCTGTGGTCCATTAGTCCTTTGGACTAATCTTTTCCTTGTATCCTGTGCTCTTCATTCTCACTTTCTCCCAAAGGGGTGAGACCAGCGGAGTATCTTAGATTGCTGCTCGAAGGCTTTTAAGACCCGAGACACTACTCACCAAGGTAGAGAGTAGAACACTGTCTTTATAAACTGTGTTATGCCAATTGAGCTCAACGTTCCCCGAGACCATGGTCCCCATAGCCCTCCGAAGGAGTACATATTTTTAACGATGCAGTGGTGACCCATGGCACTGAAGGCCAGAAGGGCAGCCAGAGTTGAGAGGCCTGGAACCAGGTACACAAAGCTAACAGGCTATCACCCCTTGCCTATCCAATTCTCCCTATCCTGCATCAAAGGACTTCATTTCCAACAGAAAGTGTCTAAACCCCAACTAACCCCTGCTGCCCCCACCCCCAACCAGGCAGCCATGAGGCTCCTCAGCTTCGGAGGGGCAGGCCACACCGCTCCATCTGTGCCTGGCTCATCATGGAATCTTCTCTACACTCCCCGTGTGCAGTGGGGAATCCCATTTAGAAGAAGGAACATGTTACAAACCCAGAACAGAATTGCACCCCATTCTGGTTACCAGTTCAGAGCAGATAACATTTCCAGTCAAGAGAAAATAAGGAAGTGACAGGACCAGTGGATTTTTGCCTTCTGCAGTTCTTTGATGGCTTGCTTTCCTGGCCAGCAGCCACTCCAAGCTCTGCCAGCCGTGGGAGATTCCCTGCCCAGGGTCCTTTGGGGACACCCAGAGAGGAGCACGGGCAGGATCTCCTCAAGGGGACTGACCTCCTTGATGGTTCACTCCTAGCTAGAGCCTGAGCTCAGAACTCTGGATTTCCTGAGGGACTGAGAATTACAAGGTCCTGTTGGCAGGCTTTGTTTTTCCTGGCAATATAACTCTTGTGAAACCTGAGCTATTGTTTGGTTTGCTTGCTAACATCCAACTGCAGGGTTCTCCTACAGCTTCACTCTCTGTTGACCCCTAATCCTAAATCCAGAGGAATCCCTGGGTGGCACAAACAGCTAAGCACTCAACTACTATCTGAAAGGTTGGCTGTTTGAACCCACTCAGAGGCACCTCAGAAGACAGGCCTAGTGCTCTGCTTCTGAAAGGTCACAGCCTTGAAAACCCTATGGAGCAGCTCTACTCTGCACACATGGGGTCGCAACTAACAACAAAACAACACTATCCCCAAGAGCCAACAAACATCATCAATTGCTTCTCTAATATATAACCCAGCTGGGAGGCACCTCAGCACTGGGTTGGAAATCCTTAGTTTCTCCCTCCCATCCTGTCTCAGTCAGCACGTCTTTCAGGGACTGTTGACTTGTAACTCCACTTTTGGTACTGGAGATTGAGAATGGGTTTAAACAAAAAAAGTTTCTTTTAAAGTATACAGAACTTGTGAAGAGAAACCCAACTGGGCCTCAGGAAGGTCCAGGAGCCAGAGTTTGGACTCTTGTTATCACATGGTTGAAAACATGGCGGCCACCTTTCCCAGCTGTATAGCTTACTGGTTTAGCCACAGGAAGAACTGACTTTCTCAGCCTGATTTCAAATACCTGGGCAAACTAAAAAAAAAAACAAAAAAAAAACCCAAACCTGTTGCCATCGATTCTGACTCATAGCAACCCTACAGGACAGAGTAGAACTGCCCCCATAGGGTTTCCAAGGAGTGGCTAGTGGATTTGAACTGCCAACCTCTTGGTTAACAGCTGAGCTCTTAACCACTGAGCCACCAGGACTCCAACTACCTGGGAATGGGACCTCAATCGGCCCAGCGTGGGTTAGTGCCCACCCCTGGCTCAAAGCACTCAGGCCAGGATGGAGGAAGTAGGGCCGGGGCTTGGGGAACAGCAAGGCCACATTGGACAAGAGGACTGCTAGAGACCCACCAAGACTGTCAAAAGAAAATGTTAGAATTAGAGATTATTTTGAGCTTTTTTGACACACTCTTGAAAGGTGAGCAAAAACCTAATCGTGTATAAGAGTTTTTTCTATTTCAAGAGAAATATATGTAAATTACAGAAAAATCAAAAAATTCAAGAAAACAGCAAGACCCTTGATCCCAACTGCTCAGACAGTTGCTATTAACACTTTGTCGTACAACTTTCTCCTGCTCCTTCTTCCACTTCATCCTTGGGTGCATTTCCTTCCAGTCTTTTTTTCTCTTTTTTCTGTATTTATATGAAATTGGTGTATATTATATATGGTACCAGAAAGTGAATGCTCAGCCTGCTTTATTGGAAAACCGAAACTATTTGATCTTTCTTCACCTTTTTATTACTTTAGACAGAATGCAAATGTTCCATCTCTCCTCCTGGGAAGGTTTGAACATTAAACCCTTCCTGCCCTTGAGGAAAGAAAGAGCAACCAGGTTTTTGGTTGCTAATGATTAGGGCTTTGGGTTTAATGGCCCATCAAATCAGACCTATTGTGAAAGAACAAGAAAAGGGGAGGGACTTGCTGGCACTTGAGAGAGAAATAAACATTCTCTTCTCTCGCCAAGTTTTGAACCAATTGAAAAATAAATACAGTGGTTGGAGGGAGATGAAATCAGCAGCCTTGGGTTTGATGAGGCTGACCTGGAGAAGTCAGTTTACCAGCCTCTTTTGGACTTCCTGGTATTATAAGAATTGATTCCTTTGAATTATAGTGTTGGCAAAAAATATTGAATATACCATGGACTGCCAGAGGAATGAACAAATGTCTTGGAAGAAGTACAGTCAGAATGCTCCTTAGAAGCAACGGTGGCAAGACTTCATCTCACGTACTTTGGACGTATTATCAGGAAGGACTAGTCCCTGCAGAAGGACAACATGCTTGGTTAAAGTAGAGGGTTAGTGAAAAAGAGGAAGACCCTCAATGAGATGGATTGACATAGTGGCTGCAACAATGGGCTCAAGCATAACAATGATTGTGAGGATGGCACAGAACCGGGCAGTATTTCGTTCTACTGTACATAGGGTCGCTATGAGTTGGAAGTGACTGGACAGCACCTAACAAAAACAACAAGTGTTATAACCCACCACCAGCCCCATCCCCACCAGCTGGAACAGTGATACCTCCATTACATATATATCTTCAGGAATGGATCATGTCATATTCACTCTGCTTGAAACCTGCTTTGTTCCTTACCAATACCTTTCATTTCATGAATCCTTGTTAAGGGGCGTTTTAGTTGTTTCAATATGGGGACTATGATAAAGAGTGTTGTAATGAGCATCCTCATTCATATATCATTTTTAACCTGTTTAATTATTTTCTTATGATAGATTCCAGGAAGTGGATCACTTTACAATTGTGTATGTATATTGCTACATGGGCTCAGGAAGATCCTAGCCATTTAGAATTTGCCTAACAGAGTATGAAATTTCCTGTTTTCCCACATGCTCAGCAGCATTGGGAATTATCCTCTTTTTCCTTTTTGCAAATATGAGGGACTAAAAAATTATTTTAATACACATTTCAGATTATCACTGAAGTTGAATGAATGTCTTTATATGTTTATGGGCCGTTTGTTTTTCATTTGAGATTGACTGTTCATGACTTCTATGCATTTGTCTTTGCATCTTTTTCTTAATGATTTTTAAGAGCTCTTTCTGTGTTGAGGATAATAACTTTTGCTTACTGTCTTAGTCATCTAGTGCTACTGTAACAGAAATACCACAAGTGGATAGCTTTAACAAAGAGAAATTTATTCTCTCACAATCTAATAGGCTACAAGACCAAATTCAGGGCGTCAGCTTCAGGGGAAGGCTTTCTCTACCAGCTCTGGAGGAAGGTCTGTGTCATCAATCTTCCCTTTGTCTAGGAGCTTCTCTGCCCTGGAACCTCAGGTCCAAAGGACACCCTCTGCCCCTGGCACTGCTTTCTTGGTGGTATGAGGTTCTCCTGTGTCTCTGCTTGCTTCTCTCTTTTATATCTCAAAAGGGATTGACTGAAGACACTATCTAATCTTGTAGATCTCATCAATACAACTTCCTCTAATCCATTTTATTACATCATAGTGATAGAATTTACAACACATAGGGAAATCACATCAGATGATAAAATGGTAGACAATCACAATACTGGGAATCATGACCTAGCCAAGTTGACAGATATTTTGGGGGACACAATTCAATCCATGACACTCATCATAATCTGTTGCAAACACTCTCCACGTAAACACTCCTGGTCAAATATTGGTTTTTGACTTTATGATAGTGTATAGGAAACACCTGGAAATTTTTCAATGTACACATGCTAGCTAACCTTTATTATTTACTACATGCCAGCCACTGTTCTAAGTGCTTAACATGTATTAATTTATCTAATCCTTACAACAAGCTCCCTAGGAGGTAAGTGCTATTATTGTACTACTTTTACAGATATAGAAAGTTAGGAACAGAGAGGTTAAATAAGTCCCCCAAGGGTACACAACCAGTAAATGGATTCAAGCCCACCACCTAGCTAGAGTCTTTGCTCTAACTATGCCACTTCTGTTTCCCCTTAACCCTGGAGAATCCAAAATGTCTCCTTGGAATGGGGCTGCTATGCGTATGTTGAATAAACTCACCAGTGAGTTTTGATAAACCCCTAGAATGAGGACCACTGGTTAGTGGCATTGTGTTTGTATTTTGCCTTACAGAAGTTTTAAATTCTTATATAGTCAAATTTGGCCCATTTCTGTCTTTAGCACTGCATTGAGAAAAAAGCACCCCTCAGCCCAAAAGCACAGGTTATCTGTTGCTGTACAACAATCTGCTCCAAAAGATCGTGGCTGAAAACGCGGAGTGGTGGCCTTATAGGGCTCCAAGAGGACTAAGTGGGAGCTGCAAGGTCTCTCAAGGCCAAGGTTCCAGAGTTGGCACAATGTCACTTGCCCACATAATATCGGCAAAGTGAGTCACAAGGCCAGTCCAGCTTCAAGGGGTGGGGGGAATAGACAAACAGACGCTACTTCTTGGTGGAAAGAACACACACAGCCACATTGCAAAAGAGCACCGGCAGAGGGGGATATGATGCATTGGAGGTCATTATTGTGAAAATCTTGCATACCAAGATTATAAAAGCCCTTTTCTACAGTTTCTTCTAGTCCTATTTTTATGAGATAAAATTCACGTAACATAAAATTAACTATTAGCCATTTTTTAACGTACAATTCAGTGGCTTTCAGTACATTCACAAGGTTGCAAAACCATTATCTCTCTAGTTTCAAGACATTTTTATCACCCCCAAAGGAAACACTGTATCCGTTAAGCAGTCACTCCCCACTCCTGGGACCACCAATCTGCTTTCTGTCCCTGTGGATTTATCTACTCTAGATGTTTCATGTAAATGGAATCATACAATATGTAACCTTTTGTGTCTGACTTCTTTTATGTAGCATAATGTTTTCAAGATTCATTCATTTGTTAGCATTTATCAATGCTTCATTTCTTTTTCTGGTTAAATAATATTCCACTGTATGAGTATACCACATTTTATTTATCTGCTCATCAGTTGATGGACATTTGGACTGTTTTTATTTTTTGGCTCGTGTGATAATGCTATTATGAACAGCTAGTCCTCTTTTGATCCTTCATACATTTAGATCTTTTTGTTAATTGTGGTGAAAATATACACAACAAAACATACGTCAATTCAACTATTTCTACATGTATAATTCAGTGACACTTTTAGATCTTTACCACACCTGGGATTCAATTCTGTACATGATTGGAGATAAGAAATCTAACTTAATTTCTTCCATTTATCCCAATGTCATATATTTTACAGACTATCCTTTTTATACTGACTTTATCTGCCACTCTTATTATATAATGGTGTGTGCACTTGGGCAAGTTCTTTGAGCTCTTTGTGCCTCGGTTTCTTCATCTGTAAAATTGGACTCAAACGTGCCTATAAGTTGAAGGTGACACATTTCGCTGTGTTATACATAAGGGCATCATGAGCCAGAGCTGACCGTACAGCCACCACCAACAACAAATATTAACCTACCTCACAGGGTAATCGTTGGGATTAAAGGAGTTAATATACGTCAAGGACTTAGAACAGGGCCTAGCACATGGCAAGTGCCCTGTAAGTACCTGTTATTATTCTTACTAATCCCAAATTTCTACACATGCAAGGATCTATTTCTGGACTCTTTTCTGTTCCGCTGTTTTATCCATCTATTCTTATTTTAATGAGAGTCCCTTGATATTCTGTTTTTATATCCTTCGTTTTTTAAAAATTTCTTTGTTCTTCTTGGTCACTTGGAATTCTTCCAATTGAACGTAGATTCAATATATCAGATTCTTTCCCTTAAGTCTTGCTGGGATCTTTATTGGAATTACATTTATAGATTAATTTAGGAGGAATTGAAATACTTTTATTACCAAGTCTTCCTATGCCATAACATGTTTCTTCATTTATTAAGCTCTTATTTTATATCCCACAGTACAGTTTTATAGATTTTTTTTTCGGGTATTGCAGATTTATTTTTAATTTATTCCTGGCTATTTTATATTTTTGTTGCTATGGTGAATGAACTCTCCCCCTCCCCGCCCAAAATTATATTTAGCTAGTTACTGTCTGTATATAGGGGAAACTATTGACCTAGGTTCTTTTTTTAAATTGTTGTTGATGATGTTTTAATGGTTTTTTATTTGTTTTTTGAAAATCATGTCTTCAAATAATTACCTTCTTTCCTATTTCCTGTCATCATACCTATATTTTTTCTTGACTTATTGCACAGGCTAAAACTCTCAGAACAATATTGAGTAACAGTAGTGACAGCAGGCATGAGAGGCTATTTGAAGAGTGGCAGTGAGTGTAGGGAGGGAGCGTTGCAGTGGAACAGCATGAACGGGAGGTTGCAGAAGGAAAGGCAGGGACATGTCTAGGCACTGGTTCACAGAAACAAGAAGCTGGTCTTAAATCCTAGGCTGAGGACTGTGGATCTGATTTGGCTCATGGTTGATAGTTGGTGTTGGTTTCAGCATCCAATGGGTTTGGTCAGGCTGGCTGTATGCTAGAAGCACAGCTCCAGCAGTGGTGGAGTGTAGATCACAGGGAGACGTGGTACAGACTGGGTGACCAGTTATGTCCTTATGAATCATCAAAGGAGAACTGTTGCTGTTGAGTCGATCTCAACTCCTAGCGACCCTATAGGACAGAGTAGAACTGCCCCACAGGGTATCCAAGGAGCGGCTGGTAGATTTGAACTGCCAACCTTTTGGTTAGCAGCCGAGCTCTTAACCAAGTTGTTGTCTTAATTTCCTAGGGCTGCTGTCCAAAGTACTACAAACTGGCTGGCTTATAAGAACAGAAATTTACTGTCTCGCAGTTCTAGAGGCTAGGAGCCTGAATTCAGGGTGTCGGCAGGGCCATGTTCTCTCCAAAGGCTCTGGGGGAAGATCCTTTCTTGTCTCTCCTGGCTTCTGGTAGTCCCGGGTGTCCCTTGGCTTGCAGCTGCAGCATAATTCCTTTCTCTGCCTCTTTCTTCATATGACTGTCTTCCCTCTGTGTGTATCTCTCTGTTTCTCTTCTCTTTTATAAGGACAGCACTCAAATTGGATGAAGGTCTGTCTTAGGTTGGGTTCTCTAGAGAAGCAAAGACAGTAAAGTGTATAAACATATGTAGAGATTTATATCAAAGAAATGGCTCACATGGTTGTGGAGGCTGGACTATGCCAAGTCTGTGGGTCAGGCTGGAGGCTTCTTCTGATTCATGTAGCCACAGGGGCTGGCGAACCCAAGATCAGCAGGTCAGACAGCAGGGTTCTTGCTCACAGGCTGTGAAGGCGATCAAATGCCAAGATGGGCAAGAAAGACGGTAAGTAAGCTGCTAGCTCAAGTCCCAAAACCTGAAGTCAGATGAACAGGAGCCAGCTGCAGGATCCAGAGACAGCAAAAGCCCACTAGCCTTGCCAGAGAGTCCACCTTTATTGGATGCAGGCCACACCCCCAAGGAAACTTCCTTTCAACTGATTGGCTCCTCACAGCAGATCCCATCATGGAGGTGATCACATTACATCAAATCTCATCATGGAAGTGATCACATCATCATACGACTGCCAAACTACATCATAACTGCCAAACCACTGAGAATCAAGGCCCAACAAAGTTGACACACAAACTTAATGATCACAGGGTCCATCCTACTTCAGTATGACATTATGTTAACTTAACTGATAACTGATTTTCAAAGACCCTATTTCCAAAATAAGCTCACATTCATGAGTATCAGGGGTTAGGACCTCAACGTATCTTTTTGGGGGCACACTTCAATCCATAACAGGTGGTAAGGACAGTAGCTGTGTGGGAGCTTGTATATGATCTGTGACAAAGGACACCAGGCCTTATGTTGAGATAAGCCCTTAGGTCTCAAAACCCTGGAGCCTTGCTCAGTTTGGGGACCAAGTCCAAGAATGAGTTTCATGCTTCCTTCTAAAGAGGCTCAAGAGTGGCAGGAACCAAACTGTTTTCTATCTGACATAGTGCCCCAGTCTCCGTTCTTTCTGACCTCGAGAAGAATGTCTACTTTCTGGGTTATACTTGAGGAAGGGGTACAGGGGGATTTGTTTTTGTCACTGGTTTTTGGATGTAACATAAATATCCATTGCCATCAAGTCAATTCCAACTCATAGTGACCCTATAGGACAGGGCAGAACTGCCCTATAGGGTTTCCAAGGAGTGGCTGATGGATTCGAACTGCCAACCTTTTGGTTAGCAGCCGTAGCTCTAAACCACTTCATCACCAGGGCTCCATAGTGATCCATGAATTTTCAAGTTTTCAGGCCTCAGTGGGCTGCAGCCCAGCCTTTGGTGTGCCTCATTCAGTGGTGTTAACTCAACTTTCTCCTTCTGTGGTCAAGACTCCCCCAATCTCCTCCATTATCTGACTTTTCTTGGCTCAGCCTCATATGGGTCTAGGACCACAGTGGTCTTCTCTAGGTCAGTGAGGATTGCTGGACCTTGGGGTGGGGTGTGAGAATGGGGAATAGGCCTGGGAGACAACAGACCACTGTACCTCCAGCCAGCACCTCTGGCTGGCTACAAGTCAATTGTCCACTGGGCAGCCATTAAGACTTCGTCCCTACCCTCCGTATCCAGACATCATAGCAGCAGAAGAACAAGAAGTGGCCAGGGATGAGCCTAGATCTGGAAGATAAGGAAAGGAGAAGCCAGCTCAGTGCCCATAGCCGAGGGAACACCTACTCATCCCAGCAGGGACCACCAGAAGCAGGTGGGAAGCAAGCATGCAAGAAGGGACAGACCTTATCGGGCATAGAGGGGAGCGGGCGATGGGGACAGGCAGGGGCTCTGTGAGGAGTTTGAGAGTGGAGTGGGGTTTGTTTGCCCGGGGCACCAGGAATACCTCAAAGTCCTTGAGGAAAATCAACTGCTGGGGCAGGACAAGAGCCCACAGAAAGCCCTCCGTCCTTCTGACCCTCTGATCCGAAACCTCACCAAGGAACCCGAGCCCTAAAGTGTGGAGCCTACCTGGACCCCATTCCCATGTCTCACTCTGGTTCTTCTGAGCTTTCTGCTGGCCCTTATTTCCATGAACGTGAAAGCAAGGCAGGTGTCCCTGGCTTCAGGAATACTAAGGTCCAAGAATGGTGGGTGTGGGATAGACCCTGGTTTTCTGCCCAGGCGCAGCCCTGGACTCCTGACTAGGGTCTTTGATTTGGCGGTTGGCAAAAGGGTATCTGGTAGAGATAAGTTTAATGGGCTAGTGGAGGAGCAGAAACTTCATGCTGCTCCAGCCATACCTGATAACGCTCTGGGCCTCAGCTGATGGTGCTTTGGGCCTCACCTCGGCTGGGCAGAAACCCAGATCTATCTCTGGCAACATAAGATGCAGAACTTTCCAAGGCATTGAGGCATACCCCATACCCCAAGACCATCCACCCCAGCAAACCACTCAGTCTGATTAGAGGAGTTATGAGCTCTGCTTTAAGGCAGGCCTCCAAAGTTGCAGCTTCCTCTTTCCACAACAATCCTTTGCTTGTGGGCAGGGCCCCCTTCTCTGCTTAGTGTGTTGCCCTGTGTGGGCACAAAGAACCAATCAAAGCTGGGCTTTGCTGTGTATTTGTGTGCTCACATTTGCTGGAACGAGAGCCTATTGGAAATCAGCATGGATGGAGCATTTTAATTAACAGAGCTGGTTTGAACATTAGGCTGATGCAACTTTGCTCACCGCTAAGGATGATCACAATTTAATGTTGGGAGAAAAAAGCAATGAAGGAAATAGATCAGATGAGGCAATATTGGGAGCTTATGAATTCTGTGCATTTTCTTGTGGCTTCACAGTGATCACTTTTAAACCGGCTGTCACCCATGCACGAATTATTGCCTCAACCTGGGAGGATGGGGAGGCGACAAGGCATACACCCCGCACAGGGCATGGGCACTCGCCCGGCTCATAATTCTTTCTTATGCTGCTAAAGTGGAGAGCGCAGCGTTAGCAAAGAGAGACGTGACCCTTGTGATGTCTTTTGGAAAAAAAAAAACCCTGGGGATAGGGGAGGGAAGTGGAGACCTAAGAAATAAATAACAAAGCAGGAAGGCCTCTGAGACTGTGCTCAGAGCCTTGGATGTCAGTAATAACTTGATGATGGAAATAAAGAGAATGCACTGCAAACCCACATCACCCGAGATGGTATCAGCACTGCTTTTCCCTTTGTTTCCAGACAAATTTCAGCACAGCAGTGGGCAAGACAGACCTGTCAAAGGCAACAGTGAGGTGGGGGTGGGGTGAGTCCAGTGGTCCCCACGAAGACTCAATTACGTTGGCCAAGAAGAGATTAATTAGAATTGAATTTTCTATTGACGCAAAACCACCTTTTGCACCTGCTGCTGGCATCTTCATTACTGGTTTTTCATTACAGGGGATTATACAATGCAATGAAATAAAGTTTACGCTTCCTGGGTGATACTCTTAAAATGGGTTTACTGTACTTAAACTAGCGATGACAAGGGTCGCCTGAGAGAAATGTGATTCAATCCTATTTTTTTCTTTTCTTCCTTTTAAAACAAGGGAGCCTCTATCCACTTCTGGAAATCGCTAGGCACAGAAATTTTAGTGTCTGCTACCACTTCCACCAGTTGCTCTCGAGTCAATTCCAACTCATGGTGACCCCGTGTGTGTCAGAGTAGAACCGTGCTCTGTAGGGTTTTCAATGGCTGAGTTTTTGGAAGTAGATCATCAGGACTTTCTTCCCAGGTGCCTCTAGGTTTACTCAAACCGCCAACCTTTTGGTTAGCAGCCGAGTGCATTAACCATTTGCACCATCTTGGGGCTCTCAGGCTGTAACCTCTGTGAGGATATGTCTGGGTATGGCTTGCTCACTCTGGGCCTGATGCTTACTGGGATAATAAAGTTAAAGAATGAATCATCACCTCTCTATAACTGAATGACTCACAGAGAATGACTCTGGAAGAGATGGCTTGGAGATCCATGTATAGGGAATCAGAGTCCCTGGGATTTCTGCAACTTGTTCTTTAGGAAAGGGGATAGAGGTATATATGGAAGGGTAGGCAGCATCTGTGGCCTGGGAAGAGACTGGTAAACAAAAACCAGGTGAGAGAAAATAGTTTCCTGTCCCATGAACAATCTGTTCCTCCCTTTCAAAGTAGAGCTCCAAAGGCTCAGGTTAGGAGTGGGGCCACCCTGTCCAGGTGGGGCTCAGCAAATATTTGTTCAATGGAAAGCAGAGGCATTACTCTTCAAGAACCCTTAATCCACTCCAACTGAGATAATGACTAAACCTTATTTGCCTCTGCTATCCCATCTGTTAGATGGTCATAAACTAGGATGGAAGGGAATATAAAAACCAAATCCAAACCCATTGACGTCAAGTCCATTCTGACTCATAGCGACCCTATACAACAGAGTAGTACTGTCCCATAGGGTTTCCAAGGAGCGGCTGGTGGATTCGAACTGCCAACTGTTTGGTTAGCAGCCAAGCTCTTAACCACTATGCCACCAATTTCATCTAAATCCCCTTAAACACGCTACATTCCAAGCACCCCAATTTTGGATTTCCAAGGATGAAGGTGAAACCTCATGTTTATAGGTGTGCCTGGAATCTCCATGTTCTTGGGGCCCCTCAGGAGTTGGTGTTGGGAGACTGGAAGGGAAGAAGTATAGACAGCCCACACATACCAGTGCCAGCCCACGTGGTCTTGCCCTGATGTTTTCAGAATGAGCCCATCTTGAGCCCCAAAGCCCATCAATGTCATCATTGCTTCTCCTGAGCTGCTGCCACAGCCAGTGCTTCCTCAGGCAAGGGGAAATGGAGGCTGAGCATTGCCCCTGCTTCTCTGGAGCATCACCAAACTGTGGTTCAAAAAGAAGATGAAATGACGGTCCAGCCCCCACTCCTAGCCTGGCCAGTCCCTCTCTGATTTTTCTTTGGAAGCATTAAGGCATCCTTTTCAGATGAGCAGCAATTCACCAAGGAAGTTCCCTAGCTCCTCAGTCCTCTAGTCCAGGTGGGCCAGAAAGTGGTATCTTGGAGATGCAGACATGATTGACTCAGAAATGGTGGAGCCAGGCCTTCATGGTCGAGTTGGGTGTCTTTTACGTGACCGACTTTGCACATTTCACCCCAACAAAGTGAAGTCTCTGAGTCCACCCTGTCATAGACTCCTTCAAATACATTTATTGAGTACTTACTACACAGAGATGCAGCTGAGGATACAACATTGAGCATGACAGACATGGTCTTTGGCCTTCTGGAGCTCATATTCTGGTGGGTCAGCGAGGCTTTCTGATCAGACAATCTCCTTATGCTGGGACCAGAGCCCTAGGGCACCATGTTGGGAAATCAGAGTCTGCAGTGCAGTGAATTACTTAATATGGCCCTTCTAGCTATAACTTTTGTAACTCCCACCAAATGATTGGATGGGACTATGCAAATGAGATGATTTGGCCCACCAAGTAAATTGGATTGCTTGTTAATAATGTAAATAATTAACATCATTTGGCACCCTTGTGAGGGTCGGACCATGCAAATAAAGTGTATGGAACCCTAACGAGGGGATTGGTCAGTTTTTGCCATCCCACCAGGCTTAAAATGAACCATCCCAGAGCCAGGAGGAAAGGATCCCACCACCACCAAGAAAGAATAGCCAGGAGTGGAACACATCCTTTGGACTTGGGATCCATGTGTTGAGAAGCTCCTGGAACTAGGAGACTGAGAAAGAGAGAGCTGTAACATTGAAAATGTTCAGAAGCGGTGGCAGAGAAACGGCAGCAGCAGAGGCAGTTGACCAGCAGGAGACTAGCAGGAGACAGCGTGGTGGGCTTCCTGGCCCACAGAGTGAGAAAGCTGAGTGCCTTCAGGTAGGAGGCTTGCTGGGGAAGTAGGGTACCTTTGGGCACTTGGTGGAGCTAGGTTTGCCAACCTATGGAGCTAGAGCTGAGCACCTTCGGGCTGAGGCTTACTGGCGGGGTGGGGTGCCTCAGGGCTCTTATTGGCAGAGCTAAAAGAGTTTTGAAACACTTCCCTGAGCAGGGCAGAGGCCGAGGGGCCAGAGACAGAGAGGCATGCCTGCAGGCACGACTGAAAAGTGGCTGTCCTGATCGAAGAACTGTATCCTGAGCATTCCTGAACCTGAATTGTAACCTGTTACTTCCCTAATAAACCCCATAATCGTGAGTATTGTCTGTGAGCTCTGTGTGGCCACTGCAAAGAATTATCGAACCCAGCAGAGAAGTAGAAGTGCCGTGGGAGGGATGGATAGTGTCAGAATTGGTAAAAAGATTGAAGGGTGGAGGCATGTCTGACCTCCGCCTCATAGGAATCAGCCTTGGGCTGTTGATCTTGATTCTCCTTCCCCCTTGTGGAGTTACAGGAGGTCAGATACGGCCCCCACACTATTTTTATACTGTCGTAGCCACAACAAGTACCTTTGGAGAATGAGTACTGGGAAAAAAGTTTAAAGATATTGATAATAAAAATATTTATATTGTAAAATAGAACAAAAAAAAAAGTAAGCCAAACAAATATATCGTTTAACCTGGTATTATAACAACCACCGCTCAGATCAAGGAACTTTGCAAACATCCCCAGAAGCTCCTCATGTGCTTCCTCCAAATCTCAACTGCCTCCCTCCCTGCAAAAATGACCCGCATCCTGGACCATGTTCTCGGGGAACGTCTAGCTCAATTGGCATAACACAATTTATAAAGACAATATTCTACATTCTACCTTGGTGAGTAGTGTCTGGGGTCTTAAAAGCCTGGGAGCGGCCGTCTAAGATACTCCACTGGTCCCATCCCTTCAGGAGCAAGGGAGAATGAAGAGAACAGGATACAAGGAAAAGATCAGTTCAAAGGACTAACGGACCACAGCTACCAAGGCCTCCACCGGACTGAGTCCAGTACAGCTAGATGGTGCCCGGCTACCACCACTGACTGCTCTGACCAGGATCACAACAGAGGGTTCTGGACAGAGCTGGAGAAGGATGTAGAACATAATTCTAACTCACAAAAAAAAAAGACCAGATTTACTGGTCTAAAGGAGACTGGAGAAACCCTGAGAGTATGGCCTCCAGACACCCTTTTAGCTCAGTGGTGAAGTTACCTCCGAGGTTCACCGTTCAGCCTGGGAGTAGACAGCCCCATAAAACCAAATGGGACTAATGAGGTACAGTAGTCCAGTGACAAGGGCCAGAAGGTAGAAGGGGACAAGGAAGCTGGTGATAGGGAACCCAAGGTTGAGTAAGGATATTGTTGATGTGTTGTGAGATTGTTAACCATTGTCACAGGGCAACATGTGTAGTAACTGTTAAATGAGAAACTATTTTGATCTGTAAGCCTTCATCTTAAGTGAGAATAGCAGCACAATTGGAAGAGCGTAGTCAATGTCACTGAACTGTGCATGTAGAAATTTTTGAAATGGTGTATCTTTGGCTATGTGGCTTTTCCCCAAAAAAAAAAAAAAAGGTTGAGAAGTTAGAGGATTGACATATTATGGGGTTGTTAACCAATGTCATAAAACAATATGTATACTACTGTTTCATGAGAAACTATTTGTTCTGTAAGCCTTCACCTGAAGTACAATAAAAAAAAAAAGACCCCATCCTGACATTTACAGTAACCAATTCACTGTCTTTCTTTATAGTTTTATCACCCAAGGGTACCTCCCTAAATACATGGTGTAGTCTTGCCATTTTTTTTTTTTTTAATCTGTCTTTTGAGACTCTTAACCTGCAGGTTTTCCTTCCATCTCTCTCTTTTCTTTACAATTTATCTCTTGAAGAACCTGGGCCTTTTTACCCACAAAGTTTCCCACTGTCTGGATTTTGCTGACTAATACTCTTGGTACAATTCAACATGTTCCTCTGTATTTCCTGTAAATTGGCAGCTGGATCCAGAGGCTGGATCAGACTTGGGCTCAGTCTCTTAGTGAGACCATAGATGGGATTGAGCTCTTTCATTAGGTGACTTATGTCTGGTTGCCCCTTTTTTTGTGTGATGTTCACAGCTGTTGCGGCACAATGCCTAGCTCTATTAATTCTTTGTGCAATTTCAAAATGGTGAAATTCTATTATTCTTTTTCATGTAATACCTTGAGTATTTCTATAAAGAGATGCTTCCACTCAATTGCCATTTGGTTACCCGGTAATATAGTTCACATGTTAAAGGCAGAACAAATGATTGGTTCTTTACCTTTATTTACTAGCTTTCAAGATAATGAATTTGTTCCTTACCATCCTTTGAGGGTGACCGTGTTTCTAGTAACTTTACAAACTTAAAGGGTTAGACATATTTGGTGGGTTTTAATCCATTACAATTATAATGTCTACTGAAGCTCAAATTGTCCCATATTTGACCAGTGGTAGTCTCTTGTAGGTGGTTCCTGAATGCTTTTGACATGATCTTCTTGTCTCTGGCAGCCACCTTGCTGTCTGGTATGACAAGTGTTCCAGGCTCATTTCCTGCTTCAGACCAGAATCAGCCATTTCTCCAACAAGTCCTGGTTTCTTTTAATGGAGTCTCTCCCTCCCTCTCTCTCTCTCACTTGTTATCTCTTTTTCAAAAAAATATAAAATGCCTCATGAGTGTATATTGATTCTTTCAATTCCAATTCAGAATTATGGGGTGTTTACTTAATCTCTTCCTTCTAATATTTGAATTCCTTTTTTCTCACCCAAGAATGCTGGTTTTCAAGGACACAGGAGATAACAGAATTAAAATATCCAACAATTACTCATTGCTTTATTCCACAATAGTCTCAGAGCAATAACACTAAAACTAAAAAAAAAAAAAAAACCTATTGCCGTCAAGTCAATTCCAACTCATCCTGACACTATAGAACAGAGTAGAACTGCCCCAAACAGTTTCTGAGGAGCACCTGGTGGATTCGAACTGCCGACACTTTGGTTAGCAGCCGCAGCTCTTAACCACTATGCCACCAGCATTTCCAATAACACTAATACTACCCCAATTAACTCGTTACTGAAAACAATTAAATTTTTTCCATATTTTTTTCCCATTCTCTTGTCTCTCCTATTTATAAATAATTGTACTATACTATTAGAGCATATAGCCATTACCCACTATTCTCATTCCTTTTTAATCTTCACTTATTCTTAATTTAACAAATAACCATACATTTAATAGTCACCTCTTTATATTGATGTCTGTCTCGTCGTTTTGGTTATCTGAAGCTCATTCTCTAGTAGGGTTCACGGGAATAATATTTCCTGAATTCTTGCATGCTGACAAGAGTTTGTCTGTATCCTTTATACGTGAAAGTCAGTTTCCCTAGATATACAATCCTTGCCTCACATTTTATTTTCTTGAGTATCTTAAATATGATACTCTATATTCTTCTGGCATAAGTGTTGCATTAAAAAGTTGATCATGATCCATTTTTCCTCTTACAAGTCATGCACTAGTTTTAGTTAGTTACTCAAAAGATTTTTCTTTTTCTTTAAAGTCCCATCATTTTACTAAAATTATGTCTTGGTGTTGGTCATTCCGGGTCAGTATTCTTGGGAACATGGTGTAATCTTTCAGTATGTAGTTTCAAACCTTTTATAACATTTTTGCTATTTGTTCTGTTTCCCTGCCTTGGTTTTTTCTTCAGTTACTCCTATTCTCTGTATGTTGGATCTTTTTTGCCTAGCTTCAAGATTTGTTGCTTTCTCTTGAATCCTTTGTATTGTGTTTATTACTTTTTGATTTTTAAAAATTTCTATTTTTTCATCTTATGTTTCTTCTAAGGCATTATATGTTGTGTTTATTCACTCTTGTATTCTTTTTAGTTTAGCCTTAATTTCTGAAAATTTTTTTTCTTTTACATCTAATTACTTCCTGAGTTTGTCATTTTGTTTCTCGGTTTTTCTGTTTCTAATTTATGTTGTTTGTTCATATCATTTTCTTAATAGCTTGTTTTGAAATAGATTATAACTTTTATTTGTTTTATGGGTATGTCTTTCTGGTGTGTTTGTCATTGTCTACAGAAATGTTATTCTATTTCCTATTCTCTTTTTTTAAAAAAATAAGTTTATATGGGATATGATCTTGAAGCTTTTCTGTTGCTCATGTTTTAAAACATGGAATTAATTTTTCTTAACTTTCAGAAGGAGGTGGAGTTCAGAATTTTTTTTTTTTTAACTTCCCAGAGCTCCCTCTTTTGCTGTTTTCATGGACTGTTCAAAATATGGCAGCTTGTTTCCTGAGATTTCCTGGTTCTTATAAAAATTTCTCCACTTTTATCTGGACCTTCTGTTTGCTTCTCCTCTAGCATCCCTACCCTGTTCAATTTTTATTTCTCTTTCAGTAGTTTCTCCTCAGTGTGGGGCCCTGTTTTGGGAGGAAGCCCTGGATTGTCAGTTTCAAGAGTTCACAAGGGCTAAATTGTCCCATTTACTTTAGCTCTAAGACCATTTGCTCTTACACACTATTGGAGTGGGCAAAGCTCTCCCAGTTTCAGCTACTGCTTTCAAATTGGATCTCTGTGCTTTCCAGTCACTACCTATTGGCTATTTTAAGGTGTTCCTGTTCTCAGGACTGTCAAGCTTCCTGTTTCTTCCCTTTGTTTCTTTCTGCCAGATACTAATACCATGCAGATTTTGGAACTATTGGTGGCTTGATCCCATCTGCTAATATTTTGGTATTTTAGGGGATACATTGTCCACTAGTTATATTGTAAAGGTTTCCCATGGGATTTTTGTCTTGCTATCTACTTAGTCTTTCTATTTTTATTATCAGATTCAAAATTATGCTCCAGCACTGCTGCCATCTTCTCTAAAATACCCCCAAAACAACTTTTAACATTGACACTTTCACATCACTAAAGGAATACTTTATAACATGACCAAACTAAAAGAGAAAAAAAAAAGTAAATTGTAGTCTGTGTAGAGCATCTTGTGCTGATTATAACATTGCAGTAGGCCTTGTTGTTGTCCTGCCCCATGTCCTCCCAGCCTACCTGAGCTAAAGCCCAGTAGCAATTCCAACCTCAAACACCTGCATCTCTCTTCTCTCCTGAGGGCTTTTTCTGGCATCACCAAAACTTGCTGGGCTGCTTGCAGGATAGTTAATACTTCCAGAAGAACCCTCAACTAATGAGGAATGGGAGTCAGTGAAGATGTGCCCCAGTCTCTATCCTCTGGTCAGATGATTCTGAGGTGTGTTCTACATGGTTCTACACAGAGTCCCCAGAGGGGTTGAGCCCCAGTTTCTCACAGTAGTAACCCATTTATTAATGCATACTTTCTTGATTTTCCTCCCTTCTTTCTCTCATTTCCCCCACCCACTTCCTACCTTGTGCTCCCTGAGATCACTCAAATAAACAACTTGCACCCATGTGCTTGTCTTGGGTCTGCTTTTGGAGGAACCCCGTCCAAGACAGACACTAACCTGTGTTCCAGTAGCTTTGTCTGTTTCAGACATATCTCATGTAGTGTTACCTGCTTGTGATTTTCAAAAATGGAATAATGTTAGCTTAATTTTTTTTTTTTTTTTTTGCTGAAGATCATTCAAAAGCAGTTGCAGCAGGATATAGACAGGGAACTACCAGAAATCCAAGCTGGATTCAGAAGAGGACGTGCAATGAGGGATACCATTGCTGATGTCAGATGGATCCTGGCTGAAAGCAGAGAATACCAGAAAGATGTTTACCTGTATTTTATTGATTATACAAAGGCATTTGACTATGTGGATCACAAAAAATTATGGATAACATTACAAAGAATAGGAATTCCAGAATACTTAATTGTGCTCATGAGAATCTGTACATAGACCAAGAGGCAGTCGTTGGAACAAAACAAGGGGATACTGAGTGGTTTAAAATCAGGAAAGATGCGTGTCAGGGTTGTATCCTTTCACCACACTTATTCACTGTGTATGCTGAGCAAATAATCCGAGAAGCTGGACTATATGAAGAAGAATGTGGCATCAGAATTGGAGGAAGACTCATTAACAACCTGTTATATGCAGATGACACAACCTTGCTAATAGGTGAAGAGGATTTGAAGTATTTATTGATGAAGATCAAAGACTACAGCCTTCCGTATGGATTACACTCAACATCAAGAAAACAAAAATCCGCATGACTGGACCAATAAGCAACATCATGATAAACGGAGAAAATGTTGAAGTTGTCAAGAATTTCATTTTACTTGGATCCACAATCAACGCCTGTGGAAGCAGCAGTCGAGAAATTGAAAAACACTTTGCACTGGGCAAACCTGCTGAAAAAGTTCTCTTTAAAGTGTTAAAAAGCAAAGATGTCACTTTAAGGATTAAGGTGCACCTGATTCAAGCCATGATGTTTTCAATTTCCTAATGAGCATGTGAAAGCTGGAGAATGAATAAAGAAGACTGAAGAAAAATCGATGCCTTTGAATTATGGTGTTGGTGAAGAATATTGAATATACCATGGACTGCCAGAAGAACGAACAAATTTGTCTTGGAAGAAGTACGGCCAGAATGCTCCTTAGAAGCAAAGATGGCAAGGCTTCGTCTCACATACTTTGGACATGTTATTAGGAGGGACCAGTCCCTGTAGAAGGACATCATACTTGGAAGTAGAGGGTCAGTGAAAAAGAGGAAGACCCTCAATGATATGCATTGATACAGTGGCTGCAACAATGGGCTCAAGCATAACAACGATTGTGAGGATGACGCAGGACTGGGCAGTGTTTCGTTTTGGTGTATATAGAATCACTATGAGTCAGAACTGACTCAACAGCATCTAAGAACAATGACAAAAATATTTTTTTAATAGAATTTGGTGAGAAACCTTTTTAGTCTACACAAATGAAATGCTTTGTCTTTCCTTGTCTGTACTCTCTTTACTCCCTCAGAAGGTCCTAGCTGATTAGTTGTTTCCCTCTAAACATTGTCTTTCCTAAATGCTAGGCTTGTTTTCCAGAATGCAGCAATCCCATCTTCTAGTTGTAGATTCTATCCTTTCTCTGGGCATGAAAGTGAGAGTCCTTTATCTGTAAGTTCCAGAGTATCTTTTGGTGTATATATATATATATATATATATATATATACACACACACACACACACACACACACACACACACATATATATATATATATATATATATATATATATAGCATTACTGTCCCCCTGGTTCTTTGTGAATGTGAGCCTTGATGTGAGTAAAGGCAGGCCAGGTGAGACAAGGTCAGGTAAAATGCTACCTCTTCCATTAAGCCCTCTCTGATCCCCCAGGCACCCAACTCAACCACCCTTCTCATAGCTCCTTCATAGCCTGTCTTGCATTCTATTTGTCTTGCTCCTTGACTGTGAGCTGCTCTCTCCGTTGGCTCCTCCCATCTTGGCCCTAGCACTTCCTTAATGAGGGCTTGGTTAGGAAGTCTATACCTAGAAGCAGACACCCCAAAGACCTGTAAAAGGGGCTGGGCTTTGCCCTCGAACCTGCCTCCATCTGGTGTTCAAGATGGGCATCACCTCAGCACACCTGTAACGGCGGCTGAGCCAGGCCCATGTCCTGCCCCTCTGAATTTTGGGACAAGGCACCGATACAGGGACAGGCATGAAGGATAAACTCATTTGAGCCCAAGACATCACTGCTAAGAGCAAGCAGACAGGAGGTTCTGACTGAGGACAGGGATGGGGGACAAAGTGTGACAGGCTCCATGCTGGGACCTGCAGGGTTGTCTTCATGCCACAGGCCCCTTTCTGTAGTAGTGTCGAAAGCAGAAATTTGAGTTGTCTTGTCTTTTTAAAGGCAACTTTAAGCACTACTGACAGCAAGATGTCTCCAGTACAAAAGCCGACAAGGAGGCAACTGTCTCACTGTTTCCATAGCTACAGACAGGACGCCACTGGGCAGTGCTCTGAACTCCAGGGCATCCTGGGTTCTGCCCGCAGGATGAGGTTTCCTGGGCTCAGGGAGAACTTAGCACTCAAGTGGCAGTTGCTTGTCTTATTTTCTGCACCAGCCACCTTCTATTTTTGATTTTTCCATGTGTCCAAGGGTTTCCCCTCAGAACAATCCTGCTCTCAGGAATCCCTCATAAATCTGGAACACTCCTTATCTGTCTAACTTTGTAGGTTACATCATCTGCTTCCAAAGCCTGCTGACCTTGGTACCTTCTCAGCACTGGGGGAGGGCTTAGAAAAGCTGGGTGGCTGGCTGGCTCTGTGTGTCTTGAGGGCATGGGACAAAAGCAAAACAAAACTCATTGCTGTCGGGTCAATTCTAACTTATAGCCACCCTATAGGACAGAGTAGAGCTGCCCCATAGGGTTTCCAAGGAGCAGCTGGTAGATTCGAACAGTCGACCTTTTGGTCAGCAGCCATAGCTTTTAACCATTGCACCACCAGGGCGTCAGACAGGAGGGATTAACAGCAAATTTTAGCAGCATCTGCTTCCAATTTGGAGCCCGTGAGGAACCAAACCTGTTCAGGCTTTTCCAGTTTCTCCTTCACAGAAAATCTGCAGGACAAGGGTTCCAGTGCTTCCCTCCAAAGCTAGCTTGGGTATTTCCCACTTAGGCGTCTTTCCACAGGAGAACAGGCAGCAGAGGTGACAGGTCAGGGGGCCACTGTGGGTGCTGGACTTGGGGCAGGCATTCCTGATCTGCTGCTCTAGGATGTCCCTCTGAGGGGCCGCTAATCCTGGCCAATGGATAAGACCCTCCTGATCTTGTCTCCTTAGATGTCTCATCCACGAGGCTTTTGTTTTCAGTCCCGATGGGGAGATTCATACTGCCGGGTGTTGTGTGGGCTCCCAGCACAGTGTGAAAATACCACTTACTCAGTCAGCACTCTTAGAGAAGAAGGGCAGTACCTGCGCTGTTTTTCCATCTCAGCTGCGGCCGCCACATGGATTATGACACAACTTGCCGACGCTAAGAGGGTCTCATACGATCCTGAGACTAACTGGTTACACTTGGGAGATTTCTAAATGTCTGTCCTCCAGCAGGAAACAATGGCTTTTGAGCTTAGTGACCCCTTTGTTTTCCAGCTCTGAGGGCGCAGACTTCAGGCTCCTCTGGATGAGGTCCCCTCAGCCTGACTATGCAGTTGTCACATGTGTGTCGTCTGTCTTTGTGTCACATTTCTAGGCCCAGTCAGGGGGGTGGGGTCTCAGGGTGTGCATCCTCACCCAATGGCATGCTCACAGTGACATCTGATACACAGTTCTGGAGTGTTCCTGGGGAATTTTTTTCTTTTTTTTCAGTTCAAAGCAATCCTTTCTTCTCAGAATCTCCAAACCTAGTCCTTAATACTTAGCATTGAATTTAGAATAGCATTCAAGTTTGCATTAAAAAAAAAATGTTTCTAGCTATCTCAGGAACTTCAAAAAATACTTAAGCACCACTTTCCTACCACGTGATGGAAAGAGACAAACTGATGTATAATCCTTGGTAAGGATGGAGGATTTTTGAACATGCAGTCAGACTGACAATGTTGGAGAGAAGGTCCTGCCCTCAGAGGCCCCCCCAGCCCCTCTCAGACCCCAAGAGCGCTCAGTGAAGCTGAGTAAACAACAGCTGCTCTGCTCCGGGGAGTGACCAGCAGACACAAAAAAGGGAGCCGAGCCTCACCAACCTGGGCTAAACTGGAGGGAGTCCTAGAGAATCAGTCAGCATGGTAAAAGAAGTGCCATTTTATTAATGTCATGCAGCAATTTACTCATTTAACAGTCATCTCAATTAATGACTAACAACATACAATCAAAAGAGAAGGTCAGCCAAGTCAATGTTTAGAGAACTTCTTCTAATGAGCGCATTCATAGCTGGATACAGATAGACGCACAGAAAATACTCCAGTCTTAAGAGAAATCAACCCATCTACTATACAAGGTAGGGTAGACATTCCCCCTCCAAGCCTGTTCCCAATATCTTTGATTGACAGTGAAAAGGTAAACTTCAGCCCAACCCTAACATGAATTCTGTATTTGTTTGGTCCAGATTAAATTGTTGTTGTCTTGTTAGGTGCTGTAGAGTCAGTTCCAACTCATAGCAACCCTATGTACAACAGAATGAAACACTGCCTGGTCCTATAACATCCTCACAATTGTTGCTATGTTTGAGCCCATTGTTGTAGCCACCGTATCAATCCATCTCATTGAGAGTCTTCCTCTTTTTCGCTGACCTTCTACTTTACCAAGCATGATATCCTTCTCCAGGAACTGGTCCCTCCTGATAGCATGTCCAAAGTACATGAGACGAAGTCTCACTATCCTCACTTCTAAGGAGCATTCTGGCTGTACTTCCTCCAAGACAGATTGATTCGTTCTTTTGGCAGTCCATGGTGCATTCAATATTCTTCGCCAACACCACAATTCAAAGGCGTCAATTCTTCTTCCATCTTCCTTATTCATTGTCCAAGTTAAATAGCACTTACTGTATTGTGACATATAATATTATAATATTGTGACATAGAATTTCAAAACTCTTTTCCCCAAAGTAAAAATAAAAATCTCTACCATTTATGTTCAGAGTGTGTTGAACTCTGCCTGTAGTTAATACCCCACCTTGGACAGTGCCTCTCTCCCCACCATGGGCAGGCCACTAGATAATGATTTGTCACAAGGATTTGTGGAAGCTGAAGGAGTGACCAGCAGCAGACCATTCCAGTGATTTTTTTTTTTTTAATTAAGAAGCTCAAAATGAACCCAAGCTTGGCAAATCCTTAATAGGGAAGCTGAATTGGCCCAGTTTGTAACATGGATAGGTTGCTTCCTAGGCTCTGTGGTTAGCATTGTGGCCCAAGGGCCTTTTACAGGTTTTAAATTGGATGAGGAGGGAGGATGCCAAGGCTGCTACAGGCAGTGGTCTCCCAGCTCTATGGAGGGCGTCCCTTCCAAGAGACACAAGGGGTTGTCCACAGCCCTGCCCCGAGGTCCTCGATCCTTCTGCCCTGCTTCCTGCCTGCCTCCCTTCTGGGCCTCAGCTGCCCCTCAGCTTTGAGAGATTACGCGAGTCCTTTCTAGAAAGCCCCCCTTTATGCTTAAGTTAGCCACTGTGCTGGTTAAGATTGTGTGCCAATTTGGCTGGGCCATGATTCTCAGTGTTTTGGCAGTTGTATAATGTTGTCATCACTTCCCTGTTGAAATTTGATACGTGATCACCCTCATGATGGAATCTGCTGAATCGTATCGGTGAGGGCAGGGCCTGTGGTAACTCACCACCCCCTCAGCCTTCATCTCTCCACCCTCCACCATCTCATTCCTTCCTGCTCGCCTTGCCAAGTCTTTCAGCTTGTTCTGGATCCAGCACCTGCCTCTTGTTGTCTGACCTCTGGTTCTTGGGACTTGCGCTAGCAGCTTACCTGCTGATCTTGGGATTCATCAGTCTTCACAGCCTGTGAGCAAGAGTCCTGCTCCCTGACCTGCTGATCTTGGGTTCAACAGCCCCTGAAGCTACGTGAATCAGCAGAAACCTTGTGGTCTTGCCTACTGATCTTGGGATTTGTCGATCTTCAGAGCCTGTGAACAGGAGCACTTCTCTCCCACCTTCCAGTGTTGGGTTTGCCAGCCTCTGCAGCTGCGTGAATCGAGAGAAGCCTCTATCCTGATCCATGGACTTGGGACGTTCTAGCCTCTACAATTGCATGAGATATTTCCTTGATATAAATATATATATGTGTGTGTGTATATGTATATATATATATACACACACACACACACATACATGCTTTACTGGTTTTGCTTCTCTAGAAAACCCAGCCTAAGGCATTTGGTACCAGGAGTGGGGTGCCTCTGGACACTTATCAGTGGAGCTAGGCTTGATGACCCACGGAGTGAGAAAGCTGAGTGCCTTTGTGCAGAAGGCTTCCTGGAAGACTGCGGTGCCTCTGGGTAATTATCAGAGGAGCTACTGAGCTTTGGAACACTTGCCCCAGTGGGACAGATGTAGGTGTGAGGCCCGAGGGCTGAGAGGCCAAGGAACACAGGAAGCTGAGCTGCCTCAGTCTCAAAAGGTGTGGCCACAACCTCTGGTGTTTCAAAGGGTGGAGCCATGGCCTCTGGCCATGAACTATGCACCCCCAAAAATGTGTGTATCAGTTTGGCTGGCCTTGATTCCCAGTATTGTGTGATTTTCCTATATGTTGTAAATCCTGCCTCTATGATGTTAATGAGGGGAGATGGGCGGAAGTTGTGTTAGTGAGGCAGGACTCAATCAGCAAGATTGGATTGTGTCTTGAGGCAATCTCTTTTGAGATATAAAAGAGAGAAGTGAACAGAGAGACAGGGGGACCTCATATCACCAAGAAACCAGTGCCAGGAGCAGAGCACGTCCTTTGGACCCTGGATCCCTGTGAGGAGTAGCCGGGAGCAGAGCTGCCAGTCCTCTGCTGCTGTTTCTCACCATCTGTGCCTTCTCCAGTGTTAACAGTTCTCCTCAGTTCCTTCTGAGACTCTATCCATTCACAGTTTCAAAACTATTTCCATATTTTAGGTATCTGTTAGAGCAGCACTCCACTCTCGGTACCAAATTCTGTCTTAGTCATCTAGTGCTGCAATAACAGAAATACCACAAGTGGATGGCTTTAACAAAAAGAAGTTTATTTCCTCACAGTAAAGTAGGCTAAAAGTCCAAATTCAGGGCATCAGCTCCAGGGGAAGTCTTTCTCTCTCTGTCAGCCTTCTCATCAATCTTCCCCTGGACAAGGAGCTACTCCTCGCAGGGACTCGGGGTCCAAAGGACGTGCTCTGCTCCTGGCACTGGTTTCTTGGTGGTATGAGGTCCCTCTGTCTCTCTGTTCACGTCTCTTTTATATCTCAAAAGAGATTGCCTCAAGACACAATCCAATCTTGCTGATTGAGTCCTGCCTCACTAACACAACTTCCGCCCATCTCCCCTCATTAACATCATAGAGGCAGGATTTACAACATATAGGAAAATCACACAATACTGGGAATCATGGCCCAGCCAAATTGATACACACATTTTTGAGGGGACATAATTCAATCCATGACAGCCGCAGTCAGTTTCTATTCAGTGCTACCCAGAAGACGTTACCTGTCCACCAACTCTCAGTCGTGTTAAGGACAGACACTAGCATCATCTAAAACCATATCAAACCAAACACACTGAAGTCAAGTCGATTTCAACTCATAGCGACCCTGTAGGTCAGAGTGGAACTCGTTCATAGGGTTTCCAAAGAGCAGCTGGTGGATTTCAGCTGCTGACCTTTTGGTTAGCAGCAGCTCTTAACTCCTGAGCATCTAAATCTGCTTTTTAAAGATGAACTATTCTTTTATATATATATATATAATTATCGTGGTAAATGTATATGCAACAAATCATTTGCCTTTTCAACATTCTTCACATCATAATTTCATGATATTAGTTATGTTTATCATGTTGTTCAACCATTACATGATCTATTTCTAAATCTTCTCATCACCTTAAAAGAAGCTCAGTTTCCCCTAAGCAGTGAGTCTCCCTCCCCCTCCTTCCACTCGCCCCAGGTAACCACTAATAAACTTTGCTCTCTAGACATTTGCCTGTTCTAGATATTTCATATAAGTGGAATCATGCAATCTCTCTCCCTTTATGACCTATTTCACTCAGCATGTTTTCAAGGTTATTCCACATGCTGCATGTTTCAGGGCTTCATTTCCTACGGATGCGTAATATTCCATTGCATGTATGTACGACATTTTGTTTATCCATTCATCTGTTGATGGATACGTAGGCTGTTTTCACCTTTTGGTTATTGTGAACAGTGCTGCAGTGAACATTGGTGTACAAGTGTCTGTTTGCATTCCTGCTTTCAACTCTTTTGAGTATATACCTAGGCGTGGAATTGCACAGTCATATGGTAATTCTATGTTTAACTTTTTGAGGAGCCACCAAATTGTTTGCCACAGTGGTTGTACCATTTTACAATTCCACCAGGGATGCATGAGGGTTCCAATTTCTCTGCAAGACAAACTATTCTTTTGCCTAGAGGGATGGTGTTGGAATTTCAAACATGGTAACAGGTATCTGGGGCGTGGGGCGCCTGGAACCCCCAGCAACATTGCTAATGCAGCGGACTCTCACGTTGGCAGACCGACATCGGGAAATGTTCAGATGACTCAACAGAAAAGGAAACAAAGTGTCCCGCTCCCTCCAGCTCCTCAGAAACCCAATGGGTGACAGAAAAGGAGAAGGATCATGGTGAGTAGAGAAGAAGATCCAGGAAGGAACATTTGTCCAATTAGTTCCCAGCTGGCCAAGGGATGCCTCGGCCTGAAACTTCTCGGGGCCTCCCCTCCAGGTAAGGAGTTCTTAGGAATCGTGGAAACACAACTCAGGTTTGGAAGGGGCCTCAGAGATCCTCTGCTCCAATCCCCCCACCATTCGAATGGGAGAGATGAGGCTAAGGAGGAAAAGCCTTGGCCACAGTTCCACACCATGTCCACAGCAGAGGCAGCTGGGGAAGGCAGCTTGTTTGCAGGGCAGAGCCTCCCATTTGGACCGTGTTCTGTCAGCATGTGACGGGCTGGTGTGTGTGTTGAAGTGACTTCAGGAAACCTGGGTTCACAGTATTTCAGAGGCCAGTATAGGGCTAGATGCTTGACACGGAAGCCAAGAATGCCCATGAAGAGGCTCTGGGTTGGCTCACGGCAGGCAGGCCAGGTGTCTTTGAAGTCACAGGACTCAATTTTCCAAAATGCTTTCACACTGTTCGCCTTATCTGAGAATTCTCGCTGCCACATGGACAGGAAGGCAGGACAGAGTCTATTGTTCCCATTCTACAAAGGAAGAAACAGACTCGGAGGAGCTGAGAGACATGCTCAAGGCTACCAGCTGGCACCTTGGAGAACCGATATTTCTTCTTTCTCTCATGGGATAGAAGTAGATTGCAGAGGTATTCCCAGACCTGCCACAACAGATAGCCCCCAGGCCCCTCTGCAGAAAATTGCACTGGTTCTTCTATTAGCCGTAAAGAGACTCAGGCTCAGAGCCTTGCCAACGGGTTTCACATGTCCTTTATCAAGCACTGGGACCCTGGTGGCGCAGCGGTTAACTGTTTGGCTGGTAACCAAAAATTCGGTAGTTCGAATCCACCAGCCACTCCTTGGAAACCCTACGGGGCAGTTCTGCTCTGTCCTATAGAGTCGCTATGAGTCAGAACCAACTCGACGGCAATGGGTTTGGTTTTTTTCGTTATCAAGCACAATGTGAGACAGTCTCAGCTTCCCTGTGCTGCCTTCAGCCTCGTGTCCAAGGGTAGGAATCGTCACTCGCAGGAATGGTCCGGGCTCAGAGGCAGTGGAGGGACGGGGCTGCCTGTAGCCTGCAGACGCCTAGATCTGGCCCCTCCTCCCTCTCTCACCCTTGCTGCAGCACACAGTGACCAGTGGACTTCTCTGTCACCTCTCCTGGGGCTGAGACGGTGGACTCACGGTGCATCCAACAAGAATTTCTTTTTACCTTAGTTGGAATGCAAAGGGACAGGTTTCCCACTAATCTTTCTATGGAGACACACATATAAAAGCCGCAAGCGAGCACACAGGGCTTCTTGCAGGGATTTGCAGCATTTCGCCTCCTCCCTCGCTGCAGAGGCCCAGACTGACTTTCAAAAAAGGGCACACAGCCCTTGGCAAATCTCAACGGGGAAAACTCATTGTGTGTTGGTGCAGGGGCGGGGTTCCCTTTGGGGATTTTCCTGAGGGCCGCTCTAAAACAAGAAGGAAATCTGAGTGAAAAATTGAAAATGTGGAGCATTGTTGGAACGCAGCATTGTTGATTCCTAGCAATCCCTGGCTGAATATTCGATGCAAATAAGTGCTAATAACTACAGTTGGAAAAGCTAATGGAAAACACCCTTCCCAGCAGAATCGCTGCACAGATGTGCAAAGCAGCTGAGGTGGCCTGACCAGCCCCACTCACCACTAGCCTGGTCCTGGGAAAGCCTGCGTAGACACGGCCGCGGAAGAACCTGGTGGCTAAAGCCTCCTCCTGGCTGTGGGGTTGGGCCGAGAATGGGAACTCTTCTCCTATTCTCTCCCCACTGCTCGATGGGTGTGTGTGTGTGTGTGTGTGTGTGTGTGTGTGTCTGTGTGTGTGCATGCACTTGCACACCAGAGTGTACACAGTAGGGAGGTTCTCTTGACTACCCGTCTTTGTGGTCAAAGGCCTGACCACAAAGCTCTTGAGTAGCTGCCCAGCCAACTTGTGACCAGGACCCTGGGTGGTGACAGCGCCGAGGGCCACAAGAAGACAGGGACAGGCAGAGGGCCAGTAGTGTCCTGCTCACTTCAGTCTCCCCTTCTTTGTTCCCATCCTCTTTCCTCCTGCTCTGCTCTGACAGCTGTTGGACATGGATTGGATAAGGATTCCACAGCTTTTTTCTTCCTGATACTTAAGTCCTTGTCCCTTACATTCAGCTCACTCAATCTGTACCTGACTGGAATGAGGCAGGGTGGTTTCAGCCACATATGTACACCCTCCCTCCCCCTCACACACAAACAACACGCAGCCAGTAAAGCATGCTGGCCTCGCACCTGGGCCTGCCACAGTCTGAGCTCAGAGTGCTGGAGAGGGAGCCCCAGCACTGAACTTACTCCACTTTGGAATCAGCAGACCTGGGCTGGAGCCTGTCTCTGCCATCCTCCAGATGTGTGGACTTCAGCAACTAGGTGGCATCCTTGCACCTCAGTTTCCTCATCTGCAAAAATGGGAATAATAACAACTTTGTGGTTGCAAGAATTAAACGCAGATCCAACGGAAAGTGGTTTGTCTTCTCACTTCCCTAGGCCACCTTTGGATGCTCTGAGCTTACCTGGGGCATTTAAGGAGACCTCAGGGATGCCCTGGACAGAGTCTGGGTACCACCCAAGACTTCCAGAGCCCTGGTGCTGAGGCCTCCCAGGCCATCCTCAGGAGCGGCTCTGCCCCTAGCCCACCTCTCTCTGGGCACTCAAGGACCATGGTCCTCAACTCTACCTCCCACTCTGGGCCAGCCATTTGGAGTCAGGACAACCCAGCAAACCAACCAAGAAGATAAAATGAGAGCAAGAGAGAGAGAGAGAGGAGGGCAAGCATTCTTCACTTTATTTTACTAAAGGCGTCTCGGTAGGTTTTCAAAAAATATTGGGTGTCTCTTCAAGACTGAAGTGACTGACTTACACAGTTTCTTGTAGTTCCTGTCAGAAGCCAGCCTGTCTTTCCTTCCTTGCCAATGCCTCCTTGCCCCCTCAGGCAGGGGCTGCCTCTTCTCAGGAAGCTCCATACAGATATCCGGAGCAAGGGTTCATGTCCCTGTTCTGCCCTGGTGCCCTGTGAATAGACTGGCCGTGTCCCCCCTCTGTTGATGGATGTGGGTGCCGGTGTGGGGTATGGAGGGTGGGTTCCTCCAGGTTGACCTTGTCCACAACCCCTTCGAGCTCTCAGGCAGATGACCCTATCCGGACTTCATGGGTGAAGCCCTCAAGGAGAGCCTGGGTCGTGGGGCACTTTCAGCAGAATCCAGGGCCCCAGAAATTTCCGGGTCGGAGCAGACATAGGGGCTGAGGCCGCCCAAGGCCTTGGCCGAATTCCACGTGAGGCTATAGCCCAGAGACGACTGAGAATCTTCCCCAAGTTCAATCCTCTGCCTCTTGCAAGCCCCGCGCTCCGTAGCACTGGGTCCTCGGCATGCGCCCCTGCCCAGCTGTGGTCACAGTCCGCCCAGGTGACACTTTGTCCTTTTCCCGAGCCGGCACCAGCCTGCGACCCACCAAGGCAGGGACAAGCGGCAGCTGGGAGTCCAGCTATTGGGAACCCAGAGACTGTCACGGCCCCTGCTATAACCGCCCCCACCCCTGCGGCCGCAGAACCGCACCCATCGGCTGTTCCTTCCGAGCGCGCGGCCACGGGGCCCGCGGGAGCCGCAGAGCGCGTGTGGGCGCGGCGTCCGTGAGCTCCCAGGAGGATCGAACCGATCGCGGGAGTAATCCCCGCCCGGCCCGGCCACTGCCGC
>NW_004443950.1:19039662-19067257 GCF_000243295.1 Trichechus manatus latirostris | reverse complement strand
AGCCTCGCCGGAGGCTTAGCTCGCACTTCGCTGGGAGCCTTCCCCGCGCGGTAGTCGGATCCGGCGGCGTTGCGGGGAGGGGAAGGCAGCGGCAGCGGCTGGAGGCTGGAGGCTGGGGGACGACCAGGTTCGGAGACCGAGGAGGAACGCGCTACCGTGCCCTCTCCCTCTCCCGCGCGCTCACTCCGCCGGCCCCACGCCACTCACCCACCGACCGCACCCGACTCCACTGGGAGCGGGAGAAAGCAGCCGGGCCAAGCTGGGGCGGGGGTCCTCCCTGCCTCCCGGGCGCCTCGGAGAGGAGATTCGGCGTGGAGGACCGCGCCCGGGCTGAGGCGCCTGTGGCGCAGAGAACGCCGGCCGCGCCAGGTAAGTGCACTGCGCCCCCTTGTCCATCCGTGCCCCCGCCCTGCGCAGGCTCCCCGCCCGGAGGGGCACTCCGAGGGGTCCCTGGCGGCCCCAGGACTGCGTTGCGCGCCGAGTCCGCGAGCCGGCGCAGAATGGGAGTCCAAAGCTGCGGGCTGAGGTGGGGCGTGTGGGGCTCAGTCTGGCTGTACTTTGGGGACCCGCCCCAGTTGCGGGAACTTTAATTAGACTTTCGCTCCTTGGATTTCACTGGTCGCCGCGCCTTTGTGAACTGCCGCCCTTAGGGCTTGGTCGGTCCCTGCGGACCTTCCGCTCCTCTTCCCAGCCCTGGGTGCTGGGAGCCGGGAAGCAGCGTCGGGCGCCGAGCCGTGAGCGCCGGGAGGGCCGGGGGGAGCGCCCAGAGCACCCGGGGCTTTCCCGCGCGCTCGGGATTCGGACTCTGGGGCGGGGTGGTGGCGGCCAAGGGCGAGGGGAGTTAAGGCTGCCTTGGCTTCTCACCAAGCAGCGGAAGGTGCCCCGCGCTCCCACGCGCGCACCCCCACCACGCGACTCTCCCGGGCACTGGCCTCTTTTGTGCTCGAGTCGAGGGCGTGTGCGTCAGTGATCGTGCGAAGGTGTGTGCGTGCGTGTGTCCGGGAGTGCGGGACACGGAGCCTCGGGAGGCTCTGCTGGGCAGTGAGAAGAACCGTTTTGCCGTGGGACCAAGCCGAGCTCTGGCGGTGGCGGCACCTCCAGCTGCCGGCTTCTTGTTCGGCACACCACCTCTGGCCTCGCCGGAGGCCGGCGGGCAGGCAAGGCGCGCTCGCGGTTTTCGGCGGTGCTGGCGACTGGGTCTGTGGTAACCCTCTCCCTTCCTTGGCTCAGGGCTGCTGCCGCCCTAACTTTCACTGTACAGCTGATCTCCAGGCCCCGAGACCCCCGACCCGCAGCTGGCGCGGCCGGCCCGCAGCGCCCTTGGCTGCGGGGCACTTGCTGCCCAGTTGTCGGTTCTGACGGGGAAGTAGGGGGCCGATCCCGGGGCTTCCTGTCTCCCAGCAGTCTTCGGTGTTACAGTGGACTCCCAGATGGGCTCCGAGCCGTGATTGGCTCTGTTAAGGGGAATGTTAAGGGGAACGGCCGTCCTGGGTCCTTTATGAGCTGACTTGGCCCGGATTTGGCGGGGGCGGCAGAGCACGTGGGACAGGCGGCTGAGCAGTTGGGGTGGGGGAAGGCGTCAGAGGGGTGAAGGGCGAACTAGCCTCCTTCCCACTGCTAAGGAGCAGTACTATCAAGCCCACTTCCTCAAGTCTGAGTTCACCTCGACCCTTGCCCATGGTGGCGGGTGGGGGCTTTTGATAAGTCTTGCGCTAGGACAGGGCAGCCTTGGGTTCTGGAGTGGCCGAGCCCTCGTTAAAATTTTCCAACTGTCATGTCCTGTCCACTCTGTTCCCTTCCCAAAGGCAAGGCAGTTAGACCACAGGAAAGGGTGGCACTCTGGTCCCTGCAGGAGACGCCCTTTTTATCAAGGCAGCCCACCACGTAGGGCAGGACAGTGTTTGGGGATGGTGTGGGAGGGGAAGCACATTCGGGCACCTTCAGACTTGCCTCTGAAATGACCCACCAAACCCATGGCGGTCAAGTGGATTCCGACTCATAGGAACCCTAGAGGACAGAGTGGAACTGCCCCGTAGGGTTTCCAAGGAGCTGCTGGTGGATTTGAACTGCCCACCATTGGTTAGTAGCTGAGCTCTTAACCACTGTGCCACCAGGGCTCTGAAATGACCCACAGGAGTGATCAAAATTCAGATCCTGAAGAGACTGAACCTCGATAGGATGATCAATAATCCAATAGCCCTTGAACACAGAAAGCCTCAAGTCTGACCCCATCCCATCACCTGGCCCATTTGCCCTGGGACATGTGCATGGCACAGCTTTATTTATTTATTTACTTGGAATCAGACTGCAAGAGTAAATTATGCTCTCTGGATATTGATTTTTAAAAAGACCCCAAATAAAAAAGTCAGGGCTTTCTTAAAGCAAGGTCAAGGATTAATTATTTATATAGAGACATCAATCAGCCAGCGAAATGAGCATCTTCTGATTTCCCTGGCTCCGGCTGGGGGAGGAGCAGGCTTGTCTGACCTCCTGGGCTTGGCGGCGCTTTCTCTGGACTGTGACTGGAGGAGGAGGCTTTGTAACTCAGCCTGCCGTTGAAGATGCCTTTTTAATCTTGTAGCCAGAATACCGCTTGGGAAATTTCATGCATATTTGCTGTGTTTCCGTAATGAACATTTAGTGATTACAGAGTATCAAGGGAATTTCATTTTTTAAACATTTATTCAAATCTCTGTTTATGTAAGCTAATAAGTCTGGGAAAGTTCAGTAACTACTTTGTTGCCGTGTGGTTGTTGGGAAAAGGTGCCTGGTGGGCTCATCTCTGAATTTGCCTTCAATTCACTTTACAGAAGGAAAGTCAGATGCTCCTGATGGTAGGTTGCTTCTCCGCGGTTCACGGCAAGTTCGTGCCGGCGGCGGCACGGTAGGCTTTTTGTGGTTTTGCTGGTACCAGCTGGTGGTGGTGGCGGCGGGTGGCGCTTAAAGCTTTTCTTGTTGTTTGCTGATGTCTCTGCTGGAGGAACCTGGGGTGGGCGTGGGGGTGCATGTGGAGGCTAAGTGGCTTTGCACAGGTGGGACTGCAGGTGTGGTTGTAACTGAGGTCCCTGGCCTACTTCTCCAACTCCTGCCTGCTGCCTGGCCTGGAGTCTGAGGCCCCTATCTTAGCTCTTTCCAGCTCGGAGAGTCTCACTTCCTTGCCTTTAGCTGTGCCTGGCAGCCACACTGGAAGAGTGTGGGGCAGGGAGAGAACTCGAGGGCTGGAAAGTAAGTGAGGATTATGCAGCTCCTGAATGAAACACGTAGCAATTAGAGTCAGTAAACACTGTGTGGAAAAAAAAAAAAAGCCTAACCTTTTAGCTAATCAGAAAGTAATGAGTTATAAAAAGGAGATTTATCTAGTGCTGGCCAGAGGAGATCCATGTGGCCCAGCTGTGTAGGCGGCGTCGGTGTCCTGGAGCCTCAGAGTCTGCTGGGGGCAGCCTGCATGGTGACAGCGATGGGCAGTAGGCGCTCGGGTCCAGTCTTCAGAGTCACAGCCAGGGCTCATCTGACTGCAGAGCAGCTGTTTCTCTCCCTCCCGGGAAAAGGCTGCGTCCAAAGCAGAGGAAACCCGTGGGCTCAGATAACCATTGAAATTTGGGGACAGCTGGCAGAGGATGCAGGAGACACTGTGTCATTTCTTGTCGGCTGAAGGATGTATGGCTCCGCGGTCGGTAAATCACTGTGGCAGAAGGTGAGACAAATTGGTCGTGGAAAAAGTTGTGACTTTTACCCTGTATAAAACTACCTGTCATTTGTGATCTGGAGCTTTAGGCTGCACCTGCTGGACTTGTTCTGGGCAGTTAGAAATCCAGAAATGCAGCCTTGGCCTCAGTAGGTTGGGAAGCCTGCATCTAGGTGGGTTGACACCAAGTAGCAACCCTCATTCTATCTCAGAGGCCACCTTTTGGAAGTCGGAGCGTGTCTTGCACGCAGGCGCAGCTGCTCTCCTCGGCCAGCAGCCTGGGTCTTGGCATTCGTGCTTCCTGCCTTGACGGCCATGCATTTCTGGGAAATCTGTGCTTCTTGTTGCTCGTGACTAGAGGGCAAGGCGCCCTCACCCTGCTGAGCCATGGCCAGAGTTGGCCCCAGTGAGCGACATTTATTTGAACTAAATTAGAATTGTCAGCGTGGAAACCTGGAGCCAACAGCTCTCCGTCCCACACTCCCAGTGTCAGATCTTTGCGCTCTTCAGTCTGCCGTTGATGGATGTTTATGGAGCATGTGTTAGGTGTCAGCCACCGTGCCAGGCTCTGGGAGCATGGTCCCTACCCTTGGGGGGTTTGCAGCCTGGGGAGGGGGGGCGGGCACAGATTCATTCCCCATGCATTGGTCACCCTCTGATTCTTTCTCCACCAGACAGTAATAATAATTAAAAAAAAAACCACAACAAAGAAATGCGTGATTCTAGGCTGTGATAAACATATAAAGGAGACATCCAGGCTGTTTGAAGACCTACAGTAGAGTCATTTGACCTAGATGAGGGTCAGGAGGACCTCCTTAAGGAGCGGCCCTCAACTGAGGTCAGAAGAAGAACTAAGTGGGGAAGGGCGGGAGGGAGAGGAAGAAAGCACTCTGCCTGCAGTGAGTGAGGGGAGCAGGGAGCGCTGGCAGGGGCTGTGGGAAGGCCCTGTGGTCAACGGAGGGAAGGAGGGGAGAGACACAGGAGGACCTTGAAGGCCAGGGAGGGATTTGGGACTGTATCCTACAAGCTGCTGCCAAGTAGAAGACTGGGGGAAGGGAGCTGCGGTAATCTAAGAGAAAGATGTGTGGTGCTCCAGAGCAGTGGGTGGACCAGGAGTGTTTAGGACACGAATCCCACAGGATTAGGTGAGGGTGATGTGGGACTGTGGCTTGTGGCAGGGGTCCCCCTGGACCAGAGTGCCAACCTCCTGTGCACACTGATTGGGTTCTCTTCCCCCTAAGACTGGGGTGATCAAGCAGCTGCTGGGGTGGCCCTGCCTCTGTGCTTCAGTGCCCCTGCCCAGCTGACCCACCCTTCTTCCTCCGAGCTCTCGTGTGGTCACCACGTAGCCCTAGCACATAGCAGGCCCCCAGTGCTCTGGTGCAGACAGGTTGCTTGGGGCCTGCCTTTTGCTTCCACCTGTCAGCTGGGCCAGACTCATGCTGGACTGGCCTTCCCCGGGGGCTGGAGCAGGCGCTGCTTCCTGCTCGCTCCTCTCCGGGCCTCGGCCCTCCTCTGTGCTGAACCCATGCTGCGACTCTGATGCCCACCTGCCTCTGGAGTTGTCACCCATAGGTCTGCTGGCCAGATGTGGCCTTGGCCTGTGTTTCATCCACGGAATTCCTTCCTGGTCCCCCAGTCAGCCCTTCACCTGCCACCCACCTGTTTCTGGCCTGACAGCCGGCTGGCACTTGCCCCGGAGAGAACCCCTGTCTTGTGCCCTTCCCTTATCCTCAGCCCTCCCTCCTTTGCCTGCTCCGGGTGGGAGCTGGTCTGTGCCTGCTCCCATGCTCTGCGAGGGTCTCCACCCAAGGCTCAGAGCACAAACACCCTCTGACGTTGGTGAGTTTCCCTGTGGGTGCCTGGCTGCTGCTCGGCTCAGGCCCAGCTTCCTTGCAGACACTGTGGGTCCGCCAGGCTCTGTCTGCCAGAGCCGGGGTGAGGGGACAGGTCTGTGAGTCACCTCGCTTCCCGTTGTGCCCACGCTACTGGCTGCGGGCCACAAGCCGAGCGACCACTGAGCTGCAGGCGGTAGCCAGGTTGCTGTCACCTTGTCCTCACTCTGCCTGGGCCTAAGCCAGATCCTCCCTGGCTGGGGCCAGACTCGGGGACGGGAGGGGTGAGAGCCAAGGAGAGGATGCTAGGAGGCATAGTTGTGCTCTTGACCCCCAAGGCCTCTCTGGGGTTGATTCCTTGGGTTCTTTGCTGGTAGATGGCCTCAGCAGCCTGGCCTTCCTGGGCTGGACTGGCCCTCACCGCCGTGGGCCTCTGGACGTGCCCAGATGCTCAGCAGTGGAGGGTGAGATGGGAGAGCCCCTCTGCCAGCAGCCCCTAGCTGGGCACAGATTGACTCATACTTGGCAGACAAGCTGTTCCCCCCTTCCGGGCTGCATCTTCTTGGGGGCTGACTCATCTCTGTGGACCAGACTCATCTGCCCAATCCTGTGAGCAATGAGACCCTCCCCCAGCCCTGAGATGCTGGGCTTAGCTTCTTCCACAGGAGGCCAGGGCTTGAAGGGAGCATGGGCACCCTGCAGATACTGCCTGAGGTCCTTCTGCATGCAGGTCCTCGAGCCAGGCCATGAGGATGTGGAGCAAACACAGCAGGTAACGGTGCTGGGCAAATTCCACTCTCTGCTGGCTTTGCTGGCCGTGCTGAGCTCGGCGTGGAGAAGGTTCTCAGTGAGTGCTTGTGGCAGGCGGTGTGAGCTAAACCATGTGTCTGTCTACACTGGTTGAGCCTAGGGTGTGAGCCCATGAGCCTGCATTTAATCTGTGCCGGCTGCACTCTGCAGGGTCTCTGGACAAGGCTCGGAGCTGCCAAACTCTCTCTAGCATTGGTGACTTCCTGGTGGCTCAGGCCCTGGCTTCCGCTCAGATACTGGCCTGGTCCACCAGGCTCTGTTTCCTGGAGCTGGAGTGGTTGAGCCCGCTCCAGGCAGGCACTCTCTTTCCATTAGTGGAACCCAGTTTGTGATATAGGCAGTCTGTCTACACTGGTTGAGCCAGGGCACAAGGTAGGCACTCTGTTTAACACTGGTTGAGCCCAGTTCATGATGCGGGCACCCTGTCTACACTAGTTGAGCCTAGTGTGTGATTCAGGCAGGCTGTCTACACTGGCTGAGCCCAGTTCCGGATGCAGGCACTCTGTCCCTACTGGCTGAACCAGTGGGTGATGCCGCCAGCGTCTAGCTGGCCGAGGCCAGTGTTCTGGTCTCATTCTGACACCTTCGACCTTTTTCTGTGTGGGTTCTCTCCTGGGAATCCTCTTATCTGCTGCTTCCTCTGTACACACCTGGGTCTAGTTTGAGTCCTGCTTCTTCCGAGAAGTTTCCTGGATGACTCTCTCAGCTTTCCCCACGTCTTCTTTGAATCCCTTTGGCAGAGGCTGATGCGGGGCTGGGAGTGGCATGGGCATGGGGGCCTGGGGCCCTCTGGTGAAGTGTCGTGCTCTAACCTGGATGCCCTCCTCCCCTGTTGTCATGGTTGGGGACTGAAGTCTACTGTCGATTGGTCATTGCCACCTCACCACGCCTGTACAGCAGCCTCTCGCACGGTTTTCCCTCGTGAAAGTCATTTAGCATGGATTACTGCCTCAGTGTGTATGTAAATTGCATTTCTCTGACTTGGGTCCATCTTGCTGTTTCCTGCTCAGATTTTGGGCATCCGTCTCTGCTGATGTTATTTCACCTGGTGAGGGTTGGCCTCATCTGCAAATTTAATTTCATGACCATTTATCCTTGTGAAAGCACAATCTATGCCTATTATTCAAGTCTTCTCAATACCTCTTCCGTGAATTAAAGTGTCCGAGGACAGCCATGGCAACCAGCTGTAGCCCCCCTCTGCCTGCCTCATCTCACCCCACGCCTCTGGGTTATGACTGAAACCAGCACCTGCAGTCAGCCTGCCCAGGTTCAAATCCCGCCTTTACTTTGTTGTTGTGCGGGCTAGGGGCACAGTTTCCGCATCTGTAAAATGGGGATGACCATAGAAGCCACTTCAGTGAGATGTTTTGCCTAACAGATGATCAGCCCATGATGAGTGGCAGCTGCCGTGATTATTATTATTATCATTATCCCCTGTGGCTGGTCTCTCAGCCAAGGCTTGGGGCTTGAGTATAAGGAAGATGTTGGTCAAGGGCTTTGCCTGGCAATGTGACAAAGGCTTAGGGCTGTGTATCCTCTTTGGCCAATGTCCTCTCAAGTCCCACTCTTCTAAGCAGTTTCCATCAATGCCTTCTCCCTGGCTTGCACTCACTATAGTTCTTTTTAAAACTTTTTACTCCAGGTACAATTGCTGTTGTTGTTAGGTGCTGTCGAGTTGGTCCCGACTCATTGCGACCCCATGCACCACAGAATGAAACACTGCTCGGTCCTGCGCCATGCTCACAATCATTATGCTTGAGCCCATTGTTGCAGCCACTGTGTCATTCCATCTCATCGAGGGTCTTCCTCTTTTTCACTGACCCTGTACTTTACCGAGCATGATGTCCTTCTCCAGGGACTGATCCATCCTGACAACACATCCAAAGTATGAAGACATAGTCTCGCCATCCTTGCTTCTAAGGATGTACAACATGCAAGTTCATTGTGCTTCCAGAAAAGTTCACAGATCATAAGTGTACAATGCAGTGAGCACCCCCACACCAAACATACCTTTGTGTCAAGCGCCAAAGCAGGAGTCAGAACATGACCAACAGCCCAGAAGCCCCCCTGTGTCCCCTTTAGTCACTTCTCCACTGCTGTCCTGACTTCTAATGGCAGAGATGGTTTTGCTTTGTTTTTAAACTTGATATAAATGGAATCATACAGTATGTATGCTTTTGGGTCTGGCTTCTTATCATCAAGTTTGTGAGATTCATCCCCATGGTGAGTAGTTATAGTTCGTTCATTCTTGTTACTGAATAGGACCACATTGTATGAATACAGCCCAATTTATTTATAAAGTTTTTGACTATTACGAACAGTGCTACTGTGGACATTCTTACACGTAACTCTTGGGCGTGTGCATGCATTTCTGATGGGTATGTACCTAGGAGAGAGTTACTGGGTCACGGGGTATGCAGGTATTCATCTTTCATAGGGACTGTTGATCAGTGTTCTAAAGTGGTTGTACTTATTTACTCCCTCTAGTTGTATTTGAGAGTTCTAGTTGCTTCACATCCTTTCCAGTACTTTGTGTTGCTAGTCTTTCTCATTTGTCAATCTGGTGAATATGTAGAGGTATCACACTGTGGTTTCAGTTGTATTTCCCAGATGACTAATGCAGTATATTTTTTCCCAAGGATATTTTGAACTTGAGAACATTATTCAACAAATTTGAAAATTCACCTCCATCTCCAAATTGTAGAATTCTTAAAGGTCTGGGGTGGCTTGTGATACCCTCTGGTGGGTGGTTTTGAATCTGCCATGCTGGAAGACAAGGGATGGACTAGACAGGTGTTTCTGTGGGTGAGGCTGGGGAACTGGCCACCTGCCCCAGAATCACCCGGGAAGCTAGTCAGAGATGCAGACAATGGGCCTGCCCGAGCCTCCTGAATCGCCAGAGAGCCCATGATCCATCAGTTTCTCTGGGGCTAGATGACATACTGACTATGCAAAGGCATTTGACTGTTTGGGTCATAACAAATTATGAATAACATTGCAAAGAATGGGAATTCCAGAACACTTAATTGTTGTCATGAGGAACCTGTACTTAGACCATGAGGCAGTTGTTCAAGCAGAACAAGGGGATACTGTGTGGTTTAAAGTCAGGAAAGGTGTGCATCGGGGTTGTATCCTTTCACCATACCTGTTCAATCTGTATGCTGAGCAAATAACCAGAGAAGCTGGCCTATGTGAAGAAGAAACATGGCATCAAAATTGGAGGAAGACTCATTAACAGCCTGTGATATTCAGATGACACAACCTTGCTTGCTGAAAGTGAAGAGGACTTGAAGCACTTACTGATGAAGATCAAAGACCACAGCCTTCAGTATGGATTACACCTCCACATAAAGAAAACAAAAATCCTCACAACTGGACCAATAAGCAACATCATGATAAACAGAGAAAAGATTGAACTTGTCAAGGATTTCATTTTACTTGGATCCACAGTCAACACTCATGGAAGCAGCAGTCAAGAAATCAAATGATGCGTTACATTGGGCAAATCTGCTGCAAAAGATCTCTTTAAAGGGTTAAAAAGCAAAGACGTCACCTTAAGGACTAAGGTGCGCCTGACCCAAGCCATGGTGTTTTCAGTGGCCTCATATGCATGGGACAGCTGGACAATGAACAAGGAAGACCAAAGAAGAATTGATGCCTTTGAATTATGGTGTTGGTGAAGAATATTGAATATACCATGGACTGCCAAAAGAACGAACAAATCTGTCTTGGAAGAAGTACAGCCAGAATGCTCCTTAGAAGCAAGGATGGTGAGAGTTCGTCTCACGTAATTTGGACATGTTATCAGGAGGGGTCAGTCCTCGGAGAAGGACACCATACTTGGTAAAGTAGAGGGTCAGTGAAAAAGAGAAAGACCCTCAGTGAGATGGATTGACACAGTGGCTGCAGCAATGGGCTCAAATATAGCAACGACTGTGAGGATGGCGCAGGACCGGGCAGGGTTTCGTTCTGTTATACATAGGTTTGCTATGATTTGGAAGCGACTCAGTGGCACGTAACAACAACAGATGGCAGGGGCTTTCTATGTCTTTCTTTTCCTTCACAAATTCCATGCACACTGAGGCCCCCTGTCCGTGGTGTTCACTGCTGTATCCCCAGTACCTAGAACAGGTCCTGGCACAGAGTGGGGCCCCACAAACACCCACTGAACAAAGGACCACAAAGGATGAACAGCTGCCCTTTGGCTTCTTTCTCCTCTCCCACCCCCTCTGACTTGAAGGGGATTTGTTTGTGACCTGGGCTGCTGTCAGGAGGGCTCTGGAAGGTGGACTCTTAGTCTCTGGAGGTTGTCTCGTGCTGGTGCTCTGTTCCTCTGAGTATTCTACCCCTTTCCAAAGCCAGCTGCTCGACCAAGGCCTGTGGGCCCTGGGACCCAGACCTCAGGCTCTGTGCTGGTTCCCCCAGCAGCCATGCTCACCCCAGTGCTCTAGGACTGACCACTTAGAAGCCTCCCCTGGATGACCTCATCACTAGTGGGCTTATCTGTTTTGGCGTCCTGCTGGAGAAGCCTGGAAGCCGCTCCTGAGTGCAGCGCCCACCCTTGCTCCCTGCAGCCTCCTCAGCTTTTCAATAGCGCCCTGTCATAAATGACGTGCCCTCTGGTTAAGTGAAGGCAAAATGGCCATGTCTGTTACCACCTCATCCAACCCTGTCCCATCAGCATTTTGATGGGCACCATAATAAAGCCTTCTTTCTCTTGGTGTGGCTTACTTGGAGAGCAGCACGGCCTGGGGATGAGAGCTCTAGGTCAGACCTCTAGGTTCAAATTGAGGTTCTGTTCTTCCATGTATGTGGTTTACAGACCCGTTCGTTGTCCCCAGAGGAGAAAGGTAGATCCACATACGGCTCTTGTGCAAACAGTGGGGGAGATGGGGTGACTGAGATCTCTGAATCTGGGGAGGGAGGGCAAGGGATTCTGGTTGGAGCATCTGCAGGGGGCTCCATGGAGGAGGGAGGCCTGGGCTGGCCCTCGGAAGACAGGGAGGAGGGGATGACGCCTCAGGGACCACTCAGTGTGAGCCCTGCCCCTGAGGGTCAGCAGTGTAAAATCTACAGGAAGGAAGTGTTCTGAGCCCCCAGGAGACCTAACGTGTCTAATTGGCATAAAGCAATGATCGGGGTTCAAGGAAAGTTATGGAAGTCTTCCTAGAAGGCGAGAGCTTGGGGCTGCATGTCAAAGGCCAGGGGTGAGAACCTTATTCTGATGTGGGTGGAAATTCTCTCCAAGCTTCAGTACCATGGAGGATGGACAGTGTGAGCAAAACACCAAACCCAACGCAACCCATCCCAACCCAAACCAAGCCAAACCCATTGCCGTCTAGTGGGTTCTGACTCATAGCGACCCTGTAGGACAGAGTAGAATTGCCGCTTAGGGTTTCCAAGGCTGTAAATCTTTACTGAAACAGACTGCCACATCTTTCTCCTGTGGAGTGGCTAGTGGGTTTGAACCATAGCCAAGCCAAACCAAAAACCAAACCCACTGCCATCGAGTTGATTCCGATTCATAGCGACCCGATAGGACAGGGTAGAACTGCCCCACAGGGTTTCCAAGGAGCGCCTGGTGGATTCGAACTGCTGACCTTTTGGTTAACAGCCGTAGCTCTTAACCACTACACCACCAGGGCAGCCAAGCCAGTCCCTTTAAAATATAGCAACAAATGGATCCATGACACACGCATTGTTTATGCGATGCGTAGGTGGACGTGCGAAGATGGAAGAGCTAAAAGCAGTTTGGGAAAAAACAACACCTTTTTTTGTGTGTGTAGAAAGACAGATTAGAAAGGTTTATGCTCTTCTGTGATAACTAATATGAAAGGTTTATCAAGTTAAAAAAAAAAACAAAAACCCTTGATGCTTTCTCCAAAATTGATTTGAAGACTTAGCAGATTTGAGGAATCATTCAGTAACGTTTTATGGGTCGATGCTAATTTGATGCAGCAGACCCGTGCATCGCGCCAATTTACTGCCAAACCAACATTAAGTACGGACCTTTTGTGCAAGGTTTCAGGCAACCGGCTCATAAAGATGCACGCTTGACAAGTGTTCTGCTTCTCTTAGGATGTGGACTATGAAGTGTTTCTCAAAACCCACCTAAATCGCCCTTGCTTTTTAATCAGAAACAATCTCTGGGGACTTCCGACCTGGATCCCATGCAGTATTTCATGTCTCACTACTCAGAATCTCAGTCCTGGTACACGGGGAGCCTTTGACTCCAAAAGGCATGGGTAAAGGGAGTTCCTTGGTGGTGCAAATGGTAAATGCACTTACTGCTAACCAAAAGGTTGGAGGTTCAAGTCTACCCAGAGGTGCCTCAGAGGAAAGGCCTGGCAGTCTACTTTAGAAAAATCAGCCATTGAAAACCCTATGGAGCAGAGTTCTACTCTGACACACATGGGGTCACCGTGAGTTGAAGTCGACTGGTGCTTGTTCTGGTACAGGTTTGAGAGGTAGGAGAAGGAGCCCTGTGAGGTGGAGGACGAGGCGAGGGCCCTTTGGGAATGTTGGTCTCCCACATCCCCCAGATAACTTGTCATCTAGGCCATTGGGAAACCGGCGATGCTGAGTACCAGCCGGAGGGAATGTCACCTTCCTGACGGTTCTCTGTCTCCAAGGGTGTCGGAAAAGAAAGAAAAGGCTGGACCTGAACGAGATGAGATCTTTGGCCCCAAGGAGGTAGATTACCTGCTTTCATTTTTGTTTCATGGGCTGATGAGTGATGAATTGTGGCCACATGTCCCTTCACCCAAATTTGCTGCCAGAGCCTTGTCAGTCAGGAGATCACCGGAGCTTTGTTTTGCACATCGGAAAGTGTTTAACAATAAAAATGATCAAAACCCCTGTCTTCCATCACTGAAAAACACCGCTAGTATTTTCCACGAAGGAAACGTGGACTTGCACGGTGATATTTTATGCACGATACCACCCTAATCCCTCTGCTTTTTCCCTTTTCATTGTTAATTACCAGCTTTAAATGAAGGTTGCTGAAGTGGGGGAAAGTGCGCAGACTGCTGTCAGCACAAAGCCTGGTGGGCCTTTGCCAGGGGGAGTTTGATCTTGGGCAAATGTCAAGGCGCTTTTGAAATCTGTTATGATATCAGCTCATTGCCCGCGTAGGGCTTCATCTAGATTTCATAAATATTGTATGGGGCTCCCTTACCGCCTCCTCGGCCAGCTGCAGAACAACACAGCCACCTCTCCCTCCCACACACACCTCCCATCACAATTGCAATCTATGGCGGAGTTGTCATGAAAAGCCAATTGGTGATATTTCAATCACAATGTTCTTGTAACAAATTCCATTCAGAAAGGGAGCTAAGGCTTCCTCCTGCTGCTGGGAGAATGGTATGCTAAGTGGAGCTGCCTGGGGCCCTGGCAGCCATCCAGCCATTTAGAGTTTCTCCTTTCTGGTTCTCCCAGTGACCTTGGAACTTCCACATGGGTGGACTTCTCAGGTGCACGCGTTGGCCTCAGTCCTCTTGAGAGAGGCTCCTGAAGTGAGAGCTCTCAGGACCCATCTGCTGGAGCTTTCCAGAGAGCGTGTGGAGGGGGCCGCCCAGACAGCACGTCGTGGGTGATTGGAAGACGGCTTGTTGCTACTGACCTTCTCTCTAAAATTTTTGTTAGCCACCAAACGGTCGAATATTGTGGTTAAAGGTGACTTCCAGGTGATGGGAACCTCCTTCCAGGCCCAGCACGCAGCAGGTAGTCCTGGAAAAGGAGGAGGGACTGTGTGCAATTATATTCATCAGCTGTTTTTGGTTGAGGAATAAACAAAATGGCCCAGACCGCGGCGCTTACAGATTTTCGCAGAGGAGTGGTGTGTAGAAAAGATTAATGTACAATTAAAACCCGTATACGGTAAATTACAGGGTGAGAGCTATCGAATGCACACACCACAGATGTGTAATTAAGAGGAGTTACCTGCTCTTGAGGAGGAATTTGCTGTGGAAAGTGCTCGGGAGCTGTCTGTGGAGGCTGAAGGGCAGGGGCACGCCGCCAGACAGCGTGGGGGACATGGAGGTGGTGAGGAGGAGGTCCCTGCGGCCTGGCTGGGGGGACGTCTGGGATGCGGTGGGGGCCAGAGTGCCTTCAGGGCCTCCTGAGACGGGAACCAGCCTCGGCTTGCCTCCGCAGCACCCATGGGCTGTGGTTCCCAGTTCCCTGCCCTGGCCTACCCCTTCTCACCTTGGGCGCTGTGGCAGTGAGAGCCGCGGATGTCTTTTTTTATGTTTTTACTTTCTCCTGCTTTGTCAGCTTTTTAAGGACTATGTTGCATTATGTGGAAATTGGATGCTAACAAGATTTGTATGAATAAATTAGACTCTTAACTTTTTATGTTATTACAGAATTGAAACGGACTCTAATGACAGTCAGAATTAATGTTCTGTTTCAGATAAATGACAGGGATGTCACTGCGTTTCCAGTGCGCTCTCTCCTGTTGTGCTTCTCGCCTTCCCGCGTGGCCTCGCCCAAGAAGGCATCACCATTGAGAGCAGGTCTCTCCCTTCCACGCCTGTCACAGCTCCTCCAGGACGCGTCCCTGATAACCCCCGGGTAGTGGACGCACTGGTGCTCTGCCCGGAGAGACCCTCTTTGGGCCGAGGCCACGTCTGTGCTGCCGGGCATATCTGCTGCCGACCTTCCCAGTGGTGCCCCCCAACAGGTTGCCCTCGATCTCAGGGAATCTCCTTGCCTGTGGTTACGCCCCATTCCTGCCTCCAATGACTGGCTGATATGAGGGCACAAAGAGTCTCAATTTGGAAGCATTTCTCAAGGGCCCTCCCAGCTCCAGGGCACCCTGTGGGGCCAGCAGAAGCCTCAGCATGAAGCATGGGGTCAGCTGCTCCTTCGGCCCACTCCTGCCCTCCTCACTTCCTTACAGGAGCTTCTCCCCAGAGTCCTCAGCATAAGCTTGCTGTCTGCTAGGCTCCACCTCAGTTTCCGGGGAACTCAGCCCAAGGCACCAGCTCTTAGAATTTCTGGCATCAGAGTCCCTGGGGCCATGGATTGTTCTTTCTGCTTTCTGTCCCCTTTTGGAGCTCAAGGCTGGGGTGAGGTGCTGACCAGTTGCTTAGCCTTGGTCCAGGTCCCCCTGGCAGGGTTTGAGCAGCAGCAGGGCCAAAGGGCTGCCCGCTTCTGAGCTGATGGGTATTCCGCGGTGGGCCAGGCTCCCTGCTGTGAGCTGATGGGTATTCTGCAGTGGGCCAGGCTCCCCGCTCTGAGCTGATGGGTATTCCGCGGTGGGCCAGGCTCCCCAGCTCTGGCTGGTAGGCAGGGTACGAGGGATTTTTTTCAAAGAAGATGCCTGTGTTCCAAAGGGGCAGGGCAAACAGAGAGTGGGGGCACTGGGGTGTAGCACTGGTTCCCACAGCTGAGGGTGGGAGGGAAGAAGGGGGCCTGGCACCTGGCAGCTCCTGCTTGCTGGTAAAGTAGGGAAAAAGCACCAGACAGGCCAGAAACTGGGAGGCTGGGCTGACCCAGGGTGGCAAACTCAGCTGCCTGCTGGGGCCAGGTGGTTACAAAAATGAGTGATGGTCTCAGGGCGAGGGTGGTGGGGTCTGGGATGCTTGCGGGCCTGTGCTTCGTGCAAGGGGCAGTGGGACTCGGCTTCGGCTGTCATTGCAGGGAAGGATAGGCGTCCAGGGTAGCCAGGTATTCCAAATACTCAAGAACAGGTAGATTTTTACATGAAATCTCTTGCCTTCTAAATCTGTAGACCAATTTTTATTTCAAAAGCATAGAAGTCCAAGCTGACCAAACAGAACATCTGTGTGGACCGTACTTGGTTTTCCAGGCTTGAGGAATTTGTAGCCCAGAGCTTTCATTAGCAAGGCGGACACTTTCCCACCTGGAAGGTGGGGGCCTGATGCCCAGTACCTAGCCAGAGCCCCAGCAAGAGACAGTAACTGCCAAGACCACGGGCCACTGCCACAGAGCCGTTGGGCCCAGTCCTGTCTGGCTGTAGCCCCTGTCCTGGGACCTCCCCATCTGCCAGGAAGGATTCGAGGGCCTCCTCTCTGGGGCCTTGGTGCTGCCTGGTCCCCAAGTGTGGCTGGATCCTGACAATACCAGCCCCCAGAAAGAGCACGAAGAAACAAGTAAAAATTTGTCCACTCTTCTAGATCTGGTATACCCATACATTGTTACAGAGAGGGGGCATTTGATGTGGTTTTACTTTATGTACCTAAACTCATAAATCATATTCATTTCATAAGGAGTCCCTGGTCAGTGCAGAAGGTTAAGTGCTCGACTACTAGCCGAAAGGTTGGCGGTTTGAACCTGCTCAGAGGTGCCTCGGAAGACAGACCTGGTGATCTGCTTCTGAGAGGTCACAGCCTTAAAAACCCCATGGAGCAGTTCTACTCTGCACACACGGGGCCACCAGCAGTCGGAATCGACTAGACAGAAAGTAACAATAACAGTATATCTAAACTCACAAATTATATTCAGTTTATAAAAATGTGATAATCTTTCCGCGTGCTGCGTATAACCTGTGTAATCGTGTTATATATCCTGAATGCCTTTCCACAGTAATGGATCTATTTCCATCCCGCTTCTGACACCTACACAACATTGCTCCGTATGCATTTATCATAATTTATATTAAATGTATGTGTCCCTGTTGGACATGTTAGTGATTTTCATTTTTGTTTTTCAATTTTAAAGAATGTTAAAATGAGCATTCTTGCCATGTACCTTTGTGTAATTTCAGGATAAATTCCTGGAAGCGGAACTGGTGTCTCAAAGGGTTTGCACAGTTTTAAAGCTTTTAATACTTCCTGACAAATCACCTTCCAGAAAGTCCCTACCTCTGTTATACTCGGCAGCGCGTGAGCACGATTTTTCCCTCTTATTCACATCGGCCATGGGAATCTTCGTGTTTTTTTTATCTTCATCAATCCGGTAGGTGAAAGAGAAGCATGCGTATTGCTTTTTAAAATAACTTATTTTTATCAAAGTAACACATGTATGTAATTGAAAATGGCATAACAATAAAAGGCTTATAATAAACCCATCAGTTCCTGGTAATCCCTCCCCACCTCTCCCAGTCCTTTCTCCTGAGGCAGGTACCTATGATTCTTTAAACCGTTTCCCCTGGCACATATTACTGTACCTATGTAGTAATAAATAACATACATCTACTGCATATGTAAAATGACCAGCCAATTGTCCCAGCATTATTTATTGAGCAGTCACTCTTTGCTTACTGATTTTTAAAGCCAGCTTTATCATTTTCTGAATTCTTACATATACTTGGGGCCACTTCTGGACTCTTCCAGGCTGTCTAGTACCAGAATCCACTGTTGTAATTATTATAGTTTATGAATACATTTTTAAGATCTTAGACGGCACGTCCCCTCTCATTATTATTCTTGTGTGATATCACATTCTCATTCTTCTAGGTACACTTTCTGTCACCTGTCTGCTAATTTGTCGCACTGTGGCGGCTTGTGTGTTGCTGTGACGCTGGAAACTATGCCACTGGTGTTTCATATGCCAGCCGGGTCACTCACTGTGTTGCCGTTTTCTTTGTTCCGCTTAATTTTCTGTGCTGAGTTCTTTTTGTTTATGTATTTTCTTTTCATTTCCTTTGTTGTTGATTTTGTGTCTTTATGATCTTCTTCTTTAGTTTGGTGAGTAGGTTTATTAACTTTCTTTGTGGTTACTCTGACGTTTACCTTTATCCTCCTAATTTTAAAACAGTCTGCTATTTCTTGATATCACCATGACTTCCTCTCCATGTGGAAGTTCTATGTCTACACCATTTATTCTCCCTTTTTGTTTTGAAGTTTTCCGTGCTACAGATCGACATCTCTGGTTGCCTGTTTTGGGTTCTGGAGCTTTGTTTTTCTACTGAGATTTCTCTGTCTGGGTTGACATCTTGGTGATGCTATTGTGTGGCTTACTCTCAGGTTGTCGTCTGATGTCGTTGGTTCTCTATCCGAAGGACTCCCTTTAATATTTCTTGTAAGGATGGTCTGATTTTTGACAAATTCCCTTACTTTCTGTCTATCTGAGAATGTACTAATTTCACCATCGTATTTGAGAGACCGTTTTGCTAGGTATATGATTCTTGGTTGCATTTCTTTTCTTTCGGGGTTTTATATACGTCCTCTCATTGTCTTCTTTCCTTGGTGGTTTCTGCCAAGAAATCAGAACTTAGTCTTATTGGAGTCCCTTTGTAGGTGATATTTCTTTTTTCTAGAGCTGCTCTCAGAATTCTCTCTGTATCTTTGGCCTTGGAAAGTTTGATTATGATACATCTTGGTGACTTTCTTTTGGGGTCTATCTTGTATGGGGTTCATTGAGCTTCTTGGATGGAAATCTTCTCATCTTTCATGATGTTGGGGAAGTTTTCTTCCAGCATAGCTTCAAAACTTCTGTTTCTTTTTTTTGTGGCGGGAGGGTCTCCTTGTGTTCTGGGATTCCTATCATGCATAAATTATTCCTCTTCATAGTGTCCCACGTAACTCTTAGGCTTTCTTCATTTTCTTTCTTTTCATTCTTTTTTCTGATTGTTCCTCAAACAAATTGGGATCAAGGGATTTGTCCTCTATTTTGTTATGTCTTTCTCCCATTGTTTCAATTCTACTTCTATGTCCTTCGATTGAGTTATCTATTTCTGATATTTTATTGCTAATCTTCTGGATTTCTGGTTGCTGTTTTTGCATGATTTCTAATTGTCTGTTTAATTTGTCATTTTGTTCTTGGGTTTTGTCTGTTTTCCTTGGTTTTGTCTGTGTTTTCGTTGATCTTTTTTGAGGCCCCAAATATATAAGCCTTTTGAATTCCTTGTCAGGCAGTTCCATTGGCATCTCTTCTTCAGGAAGGTCTTCTGCCCTTTCATTTTGGTCACTTGGTTGAGGCATCTTGTCTTGTTTCTTCATATAATTTGATATTGTCTGCTGTCTCTGAGGCATTAAAGTGTTATTTTATTTATTTATGATTTTTGTTTTGTTTTGCTATATCACAGCAGGTGCTCTCTCCAGTAGGGGAGAGGCAGGGTGGGTGATGGGGGAGGATGGGGCAGGCAACCAGGGGTCATGCAGGTGCTGTCTGTGGTTGGGGAGGCCTGGGATGGGTGGCTGGAGTTGCACAGGCACTCTCTCCAGTGGGAGAAGGGTGAAGCAGGTGGCTTGGGGGCATGCATGTGCTCTCTCCATTGGGGGAGGGGTGGAGCGGGTGCCTGCTCCAGTTCATGTCCTGCTCACTTTGTTTTGCTCTAAGTATGTCTTTGCAGTTTCTCTATCTCCTGTTGGGAGTTCCATGATGTTGTCTTCCTATCCTCCTCAGCCAGGGTCCCTGCTGGCTTTGTCTCAAAATAGCCTTGCTGTGCCAGACTGGCTGGCAGTACACCTCCACTCTGTATCTCTCCCCATTTGCTGCTGTCATTTAGTTTCTTTTTCCAATTGGTGTTTGATCTAATTCTGTATCCTTTCATTTAATACTCAAGGTTCCAGGGTTGTCATCTGTATCTGTTACACTTTGTTTCTCAGGTCTTTGCTGTAGAGGGATGGCATGATGTGTTTGACTAGGCTGCCATCTTGAATTAATCAGCAGGGTCACTCATGGTAGGCAGGTTTCAGCAGGAGCTTCCAGACTAAGACAGACTAGGAATAAAGGCCTGGTAATCTGCTTCTGAAAATTAACCAATGAAAGCTTTATAGATCACAACAGAATATTGTGCAATATAGTGCTGGAAGATGGCACAGGACCAGGCAACAGTTTGTCTGTTTTATGTATATATGTGTGTGTATATATACATATATATATATATGTATATATACACACACACACACACACATATATATATACATACACACACACACACACACACACACACACACGCATAAGGTTGCCATGAGTCGGAGCCAACTTGACAGCAACTAACAACAAGAGATGCACTTTAGCTTCAAGTAATATCTGGTAGAGATTTGCATTGAGATTGTGCTTCTTTTACAGATAAATTTAAATGTACAGAAATATTGACTTCTTTATTTATTATATACTACTATATTGAGTCTTCTGATCCATTTATTCAACAAATATTTATTGAGAATTAATTGTATGCCAGGCACCATTATAGGCACTGACAATATATAAGGGAACAAAGCAGAGGAGGATCCCAGCCTTCATGGAAAGTTCAAGTATAAGAATCAACACCAAAGCTGGTTCCTGTGAGCTGAAGTTCAGATATACCACTGCTATCCAGCTTCTCCACTATTTCTGATACCAGTGGTCCCACGGCACTCTCTCTCTTTTTCTACTGGGTTTGAAAATTCATTGCAATATCCACAAAACTCACAGAAACACTGTATCTGTGATAACAATTTTAATAACAGAGAAGGATATAAACAGAGAAAGGTATAAACAAAGGAAAGCAGAGGGCAAAGTTTGAAAGAGGTCCCAGCACAAAGCCTCAGTGTCTCAAAGGGGATCCACTTATGTCTCAAAGGGGACCTGCTTACCCTTCCCAAAAGTTGATGTTCATTCTCACGCATCAGGAAACTCAAGGACATCACTGTGGGCTTGGCTGCGGGCCACTCCTCTTGGCAGACTTTGCCGTTGGCTGCTCCTCTTGGCAGGCTCCCAGCTCCTCCTGGTCGGCTCCAGGACAGCTCTAGGCTGGCCTTAGCTCTAGGCCGGCATCATGACAGCTCTGAGAGCAGAACTACTCTGTGGAGAGCCCCTTGCTAAGGGCACCCAAGCTCTGAGGGCAGCCTCCTGCTCAAGGTGCCCAAGCTCTGTGGACTGCTTTGGCCGGCCTTGTACTGCTGCTTCGCCTCTGCAGTCCCGGCCCTGTTGCCACCACCACTGCCACTGCCATTTCTCCTGGTTGCAGCTGACTACTTTACTTTCTGTTGGGTCCAAGTCTTTACCCGGTCCAGCTTTCCATCAGTATTACAGCTCTTCAGTGTTAAAGCTTAGTGTAGCAGCTCTTATACCGAGTCTGGGAGGGTCTTCAGCACAGGGCCCTGTATCCAAAGGATGTACTTCCCCTTTTGGCTGTTGTTGATCAGAAGCCCTCCAAAACATCTATGTTTCAGCCATTTATGTAGGCCATTTCTTGTCAGTTTCAGCCTTCTTAGCTGAATTGAAGCCCAATCGATCCTCTTAGCCGTATCAGAGCCCAACCAATCCTTGATTACTCAGGAAATGTCAGTCAACTCAGGGCTTGTCAGTTACCAGGCCAGACTGGAGAAACATAAGAAACCATCAGGTTGTTCACAGTTCACCCAGGAAATATCAATTGACTTAGGAAATCCCCTCCTAGGTTTTTTTTTCCCACAAACCCAGGGCATAAAGGCCATATAAGGGAACCCATTGCACCACAGAGCCAAAATACATCATTGTTAATGGTGTAGGGAAGAGGGTCCAACTTTATTCTTTTGCATGTGGAGATCCAGTTGTCCCTGCACCATTTGTTGAAAAGCCTGTTCTTTCCCCATTTAATTGTCTAGACACTGTTATAAAAACTCAGTTGTGTAAGGGTTTATTTCTGGACTCTGGAAGCACTCTTTTTAGTACTTAAATTTTCTTGGTGAAATAGGAAACAAAGGAGACTGAGGACAACATGGAATATTTCTGTATTTACTCAAGTCTTCCACTGTATTACTCAGTTTTCTTCATGGAGGTCCCATATATTTGTCATGTAATTTATTCTTAGTGTTTGCGTTGCTATTGTGAATGGGATCTTTTTCTATTACATGTTTTAATTAGTTATTGTCAGGTATAGAAAACCATTGACTTTGTATGTTGATCTTATAATTGCCCACATTAATAAAATCTTATTTTTTTAAACAACATTTTATTCTTGTTTGATTTTCTGGAGGAGAAAATCATGTCATACGCAAATACTGATAATCTTATCTCCTTTCTAATACTTATGCTTTTATTTAATTTTCTTTTCTAATTGCACTGGCAAGCATTTCCAGAAAAACGTCAAATAGAAGTAGTGATAGTGGGCATTCCTTATTTTATTCCTGACTTTAATGTGAATGGCTCAGTTTCATCATTAATCATGATAATTGGGTTACAGAGATGAGTTTTTTTTTTAAAAAAAGTTAAAGAAGTATTCTATATTACTGTATAAATAGTAGGGGACTTTTTAATCAAATGTATTTAATCTGTCTCTGCAGATAAGTATGGTTTTTCTCCTTTGATCTATTGATGTAATAAATATTAATAGATCTAATATTGAGCCATCTGTAATGCATTTCTGGACTAAATCTTAACTTTTTTTAGGGCATATAATTATTTTATTATACTACTTGTTCAATAGTCTGACGTTTTGGAATTCCATTTATGATTCTCTGACTCATGAACTATTTAGACTCTTTAACATTTTCAAGGGCATTTTTTTCTTTTTTAAAAAAATCAATTTTTAATTTTATTACATTGTAGTCAGAGAGTACCGTTTGCATTCTATTGATTCTTTAATATTAGTTGAGAATTACTTGGTGTCTGGTTAGTATATGTTCATTTTTTGTTCAATTATGTTTTCAGCTAATACACATATTCTGTAATTGTTGGATGTAGAATTCTATACCCACCAGGATGGATTGACACAGTGACTGCAGTGATGGGCTTACGTATAACGCTTGCGAGGATGGCACAGGCCGGGCAGCATTTCGTTCTGTTGTACATAGGGTCGCTATGAGTAGGAACCGACTTGACGGCACCTAACAACAACAACATAGAATTCTACATGTATTTATATTTCTTGAGGCTCAATTCTGTTATTTCTACTATGTATCTTCCATATCCTTAATTTTTTTGCCACTTGATTGATCAGTTTCAGAGTGAGGTATTTGAAAATTTTCCAATATGGTTATGAATTTGTTGATTTTTTCCTTATAATTTTATCAATTTTTAATCTATATTTTTTGAGGCAATGTTATTAGGTGCTACAGGTTCAAAATTGTTATTTCTTCCTGGTGAGTAATTCTCTTTGTGTGTGTGTATAATAATCCTCTTAATCTCCAAGAATGCTTTTTTTGTCTTAACATCTATTTTACTTTATATTAATTTTTGTAGAAACAACTCTTTCTTGTTTAGCATTTGCCTGGTATATCCTTTTTAGTATGTCTTCACTTCCAACTTTTCTTCATCATTATGTTTTAGAAGTGTCTCTCAAAGCAAGTTTAATCTGTTCTTATTTTTTGTGGTTACTGGTGTATTTGCGTAATTTTTTGTTGTTTTATTTTATGTTTTCTACTTGCTTTTTCATTCATTCATTCATTTTTTTAAATATTTTTTTGATTCCTAAAGGATTGATTGAACTTTATTTATGCCCCCCCCCTTTTTTTGCCCCCCTACTGGTTCTAAAGTTATACATTCTACTTTTTATTCTTTCAGTGATTACCTCTTTTTTTTTCTTAAGTAAGGTAGACATTTATTTTTTTCCTAAGTATCTGTGCAGGAGTGGTCTTACATTACATAGCTATTCAGGGCTGGGGTTCCTTCCATAGGATGCTCCAGGAGAGTACCTGGGTATTTTGTTGTTGTTGGTGTTGAGAATATATACAGCAGAACATACATCAATGCAACAATTTCTACGTGTGCAGTTCAGTAACACTGATGACATTCTTCAAGTTGTGGAACCATTTCACCCTCCTTTTCGGAATCGTTCCTCTCCCATTAGCAAAAACTCACTACCCCCTAAGTTTCTTATCTAATCTTCTGAGTTACTGCCTCTGCATTTTTACTATGCATACTTGGTTTAACCCAATATGACTTAAATAAGAATCTCTACCTTTCTCTGAAACAATACAATAATCTTAGTAAAGCACACTTTAATTCTGCATGTACTCCCTTCTCATATCTTTTAGTGTCTAATTTTAGCATTGTCTTGTTTATAAACTCCTCAATTTTTATCATTATTATTATTATTATTACTTAAAATTAAGAATTATGTAGATTTACAGCTGTTTACCAAATTTCCTTGCTCACTTTTGCTTTTTACACCTTACATCTTCTTTCAGGGAAGACCTGTGTAAACTTGCTTGGCCTTTGTTTGTTCAAATATATTATTTCGCCCTTCATAGTTGAGCTGGGGATAGGCTTCTGGAATGATAGTTATTTTTCTTTAGCCATTTGAAGACCTTATTCCATTTTTTTCTGGTCCCCACTGCTCTTCAGAGAAGCCTGGAATCAGTCTGTTAGTGATTTGTAGATAATGTCTTTCTCTCTGGTTGTTTTTGTGATTCCTCTTTGTTTTGATATTTCTCAGCTTTACTGAGATTTTTCCGGATGTATATTTTTATTTCTCCTGCTTGGAAGTTGATGGGCTTCTTCAGTCTGAGGACTAATGGCTTTCCTAAATTCTGCAAAAATTTCAGTCATCATCTCTTCAAACAGTGCCTCTTCTCTGTTCTTAATATTAACCTTTGAAATGCCAGTCACATATATGAAGGGCAGTATAGCATTGTGATTAAGAACATGGAGTCTGGAGCTGGCTCCCTGGATTTGACTCCTATTCCAAAACTCAGTAGCTTTGGAAAATTACTTAAACTCTCTGTGCCTCAGTTTGTCGTTGTTTTTAGCTGTCATTGAGTCAGACGACCGCATGTACAACAAAACGAAACGTTGCCTGGTCCTATGCCATCGTCACAAGTCCGTTGTTGCTCAAGTCCATTGTTGCGGCCACTGTGTATTTTGAGTATCTTCCAACCTAGAGGTTCATCTTCCTTCCTGGAGCACTGTATCAGACAGTATTCTGTTGTGATCCATAAGGTTTTCATTGGCTAATTTTTGGAAGTAGATTACCAGACCATTCTTCCTAGTCTGTCTTAGTCTGGAAGCTCTGCTGAAACCTGTCCATCATGGGTGACCCTGCTGGTATTTGAAATACTAGTGGTATAGCTTCCAGCTTCATAGCAACACCCAAGCCACTACAGTATGGCAAACTGACAGACAGGTGGAGCTGCCTCAGTTTATTTTCTACAAATTGCAGATGATATATTACCAAATTCTTAAGTTGCTGTAGGAATTAAGTGAGTTAATATATGTAAAGTGCTTTAAAAAGCACCTGGCACATGGTCAGCTCTATGTAAGTCTTATTAGTGTTCCCTGAAATGCACCAGAGACCCAGCACTGATGCTAACATGCATACCTAAAGGTTATTATTGTAAGTCTTTTGGAAGGCACTTGACTTTGCTTCTGTCCCTGGGAATGCGTTTCTGCCAGACTCTTCACTAGTATTAGTATTATTTTAGATCTTCTCATTCTATTCTCTTCCTCTTAACTACAGTTTCATATTTGCCATGTCTGTGTTCTTTGACAGGTTTTTTTTAATCTCAAATATATCTCGTAGGTCACTAAATTTCCTAGTTTATTAAATATTCTGTTACTAAAAACCTTCTATTGAGTTTTTAATTTCAATGACTATATTTCTAGAAATTCTAATAGAGAGCCTTGAAATCTACATGCTTGTTTTTGTAGTTTCCGGTACTTTGATAATTCTTTCTTCTAGCAAACCCGAAGCCGCCGAGTTGATTCTGACTCATAGAGACCTTATGGGACATAGTAGAATTGTGCCATAGGATTTCCAAGGAATGGCTGGTGCATTCGAACTGCCGACTTTTTGGTTAGCCGCTGAGCTCTTAACCACTATGCCACCAGGGCTCCATCTTTCTTTTACTATTTAATAATTTCAAAAGTAATTATATTATCCTTTCAAGGTCTTGCCTCATCTCAGGCTAATAGGATGCTAGTTCTTCTATTTGCTTATCAGCTGCTTTTCTCTCACAGTGAATCATTTCCTTTGGTGGATTATAATTTCTACATGATATTCCAGAAGAGCAAAAAATTATCCAGACTAATTTAAGATTGTGATTAATTGACTGACTGATTGGCTCATTTATTTTTATGATAGCCTTGTGAATCCTGGTTCATGAAAGAGTTCCTTCAGGCCATTTTTAAAATGGTTTCTGCTGCGGGCTTCCGAGTGGGACTTATTTTTCCCCGTTATGTCTGGATGTGGGGATGCTGGCACCACATAGGTGGTGTAAATTTGGACTCCGTGGACATGGTGCAGGCTTGGCATTTCCTTTCTTTCAGGAGACATTTCCCCCCTTCCCCAGTGCCTTTTTGTGGTTTCTTTCAGGCAGGGGTTGAGTTTTCCAGCCTCTATTTCACTGAGCTAGGAGCCCCTCAACCAGCTCCCAATTCTCTTCTCTTAGAACTTCTTATTAGATGGATGAGATGACTCTTTTTAACAGTTGCATAGGATTCCAGAGTTTGGGTGGACCAAAGTTTATTTACACATTCTTTTATTAATGGATATTTCTATTTTTCCCAGCATTGTATAGGAGCTTAGTTCTAGTTCTTGTACTTCCTGTCGCTTTTGGACACTAACGCCCCAGGCCCTGGCCTCTGGGGTCTGCCATCTGTCGTTCTGGGCCTCTGGGGCACCAGCTGACAATGTACTGCTTCATCTCTCACATCTCCCCATTTTTTTTGTACCTAAGCGTTTTCTTTTCTTTCCTTTGAGCTCAACTATGTATTTAATTATTTTATGTTAAAATTTACCCAGTATTTCTATGAATTTGGAGCTGGGGGTGGTGATGATGTGGTAGTGTGTGTCTGCAATGATCTTTTATTTAGGACTTTTGCATTTACAGTGACAAGCAAGATTGGTTTGTGGTTTTATTTTTTATTCCATCTTTGACAGGTTTTGGATCAGAGTTATGTGTTATTCATGAAATTAATTAGGAAGTTTTCCTCCTTTCTTTATGCTCTGGAACATTTTAAATAGCAGAGAAAATTTCTGTTCCTTGAAGGTTTGAAAATTTCCAGTGAAAACTGTCTGAAGACAATAAAGCCTCCGGGGACGGAGATGATTGTTTTCCATACTTATTTTCCATTCAGCTTTTCTACCTCTTAGATCAGTTTGTGTAACTTTTGCTTCCCTAGACTATCTTACATTTAATCACGATTTTAAAAATTTATTAGCATAGAATTCTATGTGGTATTCTTATATTCTAATAATTTTTTTGTAGCCCTGGTTGTATCTTTCTCATTAACGTTGTTTGTCTCTTTCTTTTCTTCATTAGGTGTTATCGGAGGTTTGTCTGTTTTATTGAGTTTTTCTAACAGCCTGTTGAATTTACTTATTCATTCTACTATTGAGCTTTTCTTTTTTTCTTTTTAATTGTACTTCAGGTGAAGGCTTACAGAACAAATAGTTTCTCATGAAACAGTAGTACACATATTGTTTTATGACATTGGTTAACAACCCCAC
>NW_004443950.1:19010018-19038855 GCF_000243295.1 Trichechus manatus latirostris | reverse complement strand
AGATACCACTTATCTATTGCCTATTTAGTGTTTCCCCCCCACCCCTCCCATCCTGGTTACCAACAAATGAGCTTTTTTAAAAATGAGTGTTTCCTCCTTTTGTCTTTAATCCTTTCTTAAGGTTTATTTTCTTGTTCTGTTTCTAATTTCTTAAGTTGAAAGTCCAGGTTATTTATTATCTTTTTTCTTTCAGAATAAATTAGTTAAAACTCTAAAGTTTTCTTTTTTTTTTTCTTTTATTGTGTTTTGGGTGAAATTTTACAGCGCACATTAGTTTCTCATTCAAAAATTTATACACAGATTGTTTTGTGACATTGGTTGTAATCCCCGCAATGTGTCAGCACTCTCCCTTTTCCTTTACACGACGGGTTCCCCATCTCCATTCGTCCAGGTTTCCTGTCCCTTCCTGCCTTCTCATCTTTGCTTTTGGGCTGGTGTTGCCCATTTGGCCTCGTATACTGGACTGAACTAAGAAGTGTGCTCTTCATGTGTGTTATTGTTTGTTTTACAGGCCTGTCTAATCTTTGGCTGAAAGGTGGACTTCAGGAGTGGCTTCAGGATATCTGGGAGCCACAGTCTCGGGAGTTCCTCCAGTCTCTGTCAGACCAATAAGTCGGTCTTTATTTGTGTGTGAATTTGAATTTTGTTGTACATTTTTCTGCCGCTCTGTCTGGAGCCCTATATTGTGATCCCTGTCAAAGCGGTTGGTGGTGATTGCTGGGCATCATCTAGTTCTTCTGGGCTCAGGCTGGGGGAGGCTGTGGTTCATGTGGTCCATTAATCCTTTGGACTAATATTTTCCTTGCATCTTTGGTTTTTCTTCATTCTCCTTTGCTCTGAACATGAGGGGACCAATAGATATAGTTTAGATGGCTACTCACAAGCTTTTAAGACCCCAGATGCTACTCACCAAAGTAGGATGTAGAACATTTTCTTTATGAACTATGTTATGCCAGTTGAGCTAGAAGTCTCCCGAGACCATGGTCACCAGCCCTCAGCCCCAGTGACTTGGTCCCACAAGGTGTTTGGATGTGTCTACGAAGCTTCTGTGACTTTGCCTTGGTCAAGTTGTGCTGACATCCCCTATATTGTTGTCTTTCCCGTCACCAAAGTTAACACTTGTCTACTATCAAGTTAGTGATTTCCCTCCCCACATTTGCCCTCCCTCATAACTATCAAAGATTGTTTGTTTCTGTGTAAACCTTTTCTTGAGTATTTGTCATTTTGTGATTGACTTATTTCACTCAGCATAATGCCCTTCAGACTCATCCACGTTGTGAGATGTTTTGTGGATTCATTGTTGTTCTTTATTGTTGTGTAGTATTCCACTGTGTGTATGTACCATAATTTGTTTATTCATCTGTTGATGGGCACTGAGGTTGTTTCCATCTTTTTGCTATTATGATAATGCTACAATCAATATGGGTGTGCGTATGTCTATTCATGTGATTGCTGTTATTTCTTTAGGATATATTCCTAGGAGTGAGATTGCTGGATCGTGTGGTATTTCTATTTCTGGCTTTTTAAGGAGGCATCATATCATTTCCTATTGTGGTTGTACCATTTTACATTTCCACTGGCAGTGCATAAGAGTCCCAATCTCCCCTCAACCTCTCCAACATTTGTTATTTTCTGTTTTTTTTTTTATTTGTACCAGTAATGTTGGCGTGAGATGGTATCTCATTGTAGTTTTAATTTTCATTTCTCTAATGGCTAATGATTGAGAGCGTTTCCTCATGTACCTGTTAGCTGCCTGAATGTCTTCTTTGGTGAAGTGTCTGTTCATATCCTTTGCCCATTTTTTAATGGTTCTGTGTCTTTTTGTTATCGAGGTGTTGAAATATTCTGTAGATTTTAGAGATTATAGAGCCTCGTTGGATATGTCATAGCCATAGATTTTTTTCCAGTTTGTAGGTTTATAAAGTTTCTTTTGAGTACAGTTCTGGCCACACTCTGTAAGTTTTGGTATGTGTAAATTGTCATAATTTTTCATCATCTAAACTAGCTAATTTTTTTTTTTATGTAAGAGGTATTCGGGAGAGTATTTTAAAGCTTTTAATTTTTTTATTTGTTAACTAATTTTAGTTAGATAGTAATGTATCCTCTACAATTTTAAAAATATATCACATTTTCATGAAAATCTAAAATGTCATCAATTGTAATGCATGCCATTATTTTATGTACCACTAAGAAGAGGGAAAAAAACTGCTAGTTAAACTATAACATGCCATCAATTGCCAGATGCATCCTGGTTTCAGAGATGATATAAAAAATGTGCATCTTAGAATATCTGAAATATGGAGCTGTGGTCAGAGAATGTAGTGTGTATTTTATTAGTTCCTTGCTATATATTGTAACCTGGTATGCGGTAAAGTAGTATGCAGTCAGTTTTCGTAAATGGTTCACGTGTGCTTGAAAATAACATATTATCTCTATTTTGCTGGTTATAGGAATACACACACGCGCTCACATGTGTATGTATATAAAATCAGTCTTGAAGTTGCATTGTTCAACTCTTTTATATCCTTGCTAATTTTTTTTATGTTCCCATTTCTGAGTGAGATCTGTTAAAATCTTTCGCTCTGATGATATTTGACAATTTTCCTTGTAACTGCCAGGCTTGCTTTATATATTTTGAAGTTCTGTTGTTAGTTGCCTACAAGTTCATAACTGTTAATCCTTCTTTTTGGTTTGTTCTTTTCTTATTATGTTGTGCCACTCCTTATTTCTATTAATGCTCTTTGCCTTGAATTCTATTTTATCTGATAATGATATCACGATGTCAGCTTTCCTTCGGTTAGTACTTCCTGTCATTCTATTTTTTTTCCCCACACAGTTTGATGATCTCCATCTTTTTTTTGTACATGGAAAGCAGTAAGCTCTGTGTGTACATAATCCTCTGTTTCTGAAGGAAGCAGAGAGCATGGGCTGGGGACCAAGGATGCCAAGTTCTGAATCCTGCCTCTGCTCTCTACCATCTGTGGGGATTTGCACACATTCCTTAACTTCTCAGAGGTGATAATAAATTTGATAATAATAGCTCATTGGATTGTCATGGGGATTAAGTGAGCCAGTACATGCAAAATGCTTAGACCAAGGCTTAGCATATAGTGAGCAATCAATAAATGTTAGATTATCAGTATACCCACTGCCATTGAGTTGATTCCAGTTAATTCCATCTCATCACCAATTGTATCAAACCAGTCCAGGGAGGCTGAGATCACCTACCTCTGACGCCAAATGTGTGGTGGATAATACATCCCACTCCACACGCCAACTGCACACCCATGGAAATCTCAGCTTCCCTTCCCTGGTCAGTTCAGACCCCAGCTGCCAGCCCAGCCTCTTTCACCTGGGGCTAGGTCAGCAGGTACCAGCCCCATCTCTGTTTCTTAAGTCTGATAATCCATTAGAATGATTCACAAACTCCAGGGAAAGGGCTATCTTTAATCTAGCAGGAAAAAAAGGATACAAACACATAGGACGAGGTCTGAGACGGATCTTGACGCTGAACTTCTGTGTCCTCAGGGGACTCACCTGCCTGCCGAAGAGCAGATGTTTGCTGTCACCACCTAGGAAGTTCCACTGAACCTCCATCTTCCAAGACCTTTAGTGGCCTCATCACATGGCCATGATGGATTATATCATGCCCCCCGAGGCTTAGTCAGCATCAGGCTCCCAGGTGGTGCCTCTTGGGCTGGTCGCCTCCACTCATTGACCTCAGGTGTGGTCCAACTCTTAGGAACCAGGACCAAAGGCCACATTGTTTACTGCAAGGGGGTTCCACATCTCACACTACTTATTGTCATGACTAGTATTTTGGACTTATTACTATTACCTTATTTTGGGGGTTCTGTTTACCATTGTCCACTTTTGTGCTTTGCTCAATCAATATAATTTTCTATATTTCTTTTTTTCCTCTGTTGAATTGAAAACTGTAGACTATATTTCTATTGTTTTACTGAGGACCCTTAAAATGTTTACATACATATTTAATTCTCTGTCATCCTCCTGAACAAACTAGGACCTTAGCATATTGGAATGAAGCACTGTAACTTCTTTCCCTCCAGCCTCCTTAATTTTTATAGTTGAGAATATTTTCCAACTTAATACAAAAAAAGTATTACTGATATTTATAGTCAATAAATTTACTAACAAATTTTACCATTATTCATGTTTCTTAAAATTCCACTCCTTCCCTCTGGGTTCATTTTTCTTCTTGCAAAAGTGTATTGTTTAGTAATCCTTCCAATTTAGGTGGCAATCCCTCTTAGTTTTGGATGTCTGAAAATGTCTTTTTTTTGCCCTCATCTTGAATAACTCAATAGGTTGACCATATTTTCCTTCAGCACTTCAAAAATATTATATTACGCCATAGTCTTCTGGGCATCTCTTGATGCTAGGATGTCTGTTGTTGGTCTCACTGTGAATAGATAATCTGTCTTGCCAGTAATCTTTAAGATTTTTCTCTTTGTTTTTGGTGTTCTGGAGTTTTATCAGGATGGGTAAATTTATTGTGTGTTTTTTATTTTTTAAACTCTGCATAGCACTTTGTGTACATTTTCAGTATAAGGAATAATGTGTTTCTTCAATTCTGTAACATTCTCAGCCGTTATCTTCTCAATTTATTACTTTTTATATCCGCTTCCCCATTCCCTTCTTCTAGAACTTCATAAATGATGAATGGGGCACTTTTTAAAAAAAAAATATTTATTGTGCTTTAGGTGAAAGTTTACAGTGCAAATTAGTTTCTCATTAAAAAATTTGTACACAAATCGTTTTGTGACATTGACTGTGTCTTAGTTATCTAGTGCTGCTATAACAGAAGTAACCACAAGTGGATAGCTTTAACAAAGAGAAATTTATTTTCTTACAGTTTAGGAACCTAGAAGTCTGAATTCAGGGTGCCAGCTCCAGGGGAAGGCTTTCTCTGTCAACTATGGGGGAATGTCCTTGTCATCAGTCTTCCCCTGGTCTAGGAGCTTCTCAGCACACAGACCCGGGTCCAAAGGATGCGTTCTTCTCCTGGCACTACTTCTTAGTGTTATGAGGTCCCCATGTCTCTCTGCTCACTTCTCTCCTTTATATCTCAGAAGAAATTGGCTTTAGACAAAACCTAATCTTGTAGATTGAGTCCTACATCATTAACATAACTGCCACTAATCCCACCTCATTAACGTCATAGAGGCAAGATTTACAACATGTAGGAAAATCACATCAGATGACAAAATGGTGGACAATCACACAATACTGGGAATCGTGGACTGGCGAAGTTGGCACACATTTTGGGGGGGGACACAATTCAATCCTTGACAGGCTGCAATCCCCACAATGTGTCAGCGCTCTCCCCTTTTCTGCCCTAGGTTCCCCATGTCCATTTTCCCAGTTTTCCTGTCCCTTCCTGCCTTCTCATCTTTGTGCTTGGGCAGGTTTGCCCATTTGATCTCATATACTTGACTGAACTAAGAAGCACTTTCCTCACATGTGATACTGTTTGTTTTATAGGCTTGTCTAATCTTTGGATGAAAGGTGGACTTCAGGAGTGGCTTCAGTTCTGAGTTAGCAGTGTGTCTGGGGGCCATAGTTTTGGGGGTTCCTCCAGTCTCTGTCAGACCAGTAAGTCTGGTCTTTTATCTGTGTATGTGTGAATTTGAATTTTGTTCTACATTTTTCTCCTGCTCTGTCTGGGACTCTCTATTGTGGTCCCTGTCAGAACGGTCAGTGGTCGTAACCGGGCACTATCTAGTTCTTCTTGGGGAGCACTTCTTTTTAGCAGTTGCCTACGATTCAAGAGTTTGGATGGAACAAAGTTTACTGAAACATTTTTCTGCTAATGAACATTTATATTTTTCCACTTTTTGCTATTAAAAACAATGCTGTAGCAAACATTTTTATGTCCCTTGTTGTTAGATTCTATTTTATTGTGTCGTGATTGAGTAGAGACTTCTACTGAGATTTTTTTCTGTACTTTAATATAAGCCAAGTTGTGTAAATTATGTATGAATGATTGAGAAAACTGAATTCTGTTTGCTGAGAAAACACAGGTGTGAGACAGTGCTATATTTAATTATTTTTAATACTTATTGTATTGATTAGTCATAGCTCACCTAATTTTGGTTACATAATTTATTCATTTAAAAAGTGTTAAAACCATTATGATTGATGATTTGTCAAGTCTCCTTCTTTTGCCCTAATCTGTTGTACTTTATATACTGAAGCTATGTTTTGAAATATTGGGGCTTGTGGACGGCAGGTCACCCTATGGGGCTGACCTCTGGTGCCCTCCTGAAGCAGTCCTGGACCTCAGAGTTAGGGCCCTGGGCTCTACCAGGCACCCTGACCTGGTGTTCTGAATGGCCAGCTAGCCATCACCCTGTGCCATCTTCACCATGGCTGGCAGGAATTCCTTGCTCTGTCTAGCTTGCTGCTGCACCCTGACCAGCTTCCTCCATGGATACAGGCTCCACCTCTCCCTCATTTTTATATTTATTTTATCTTTCCAGTGGGAATTTGAGAGAGAAAGGGATTAAACAAATGATCGTTGTTGTTGTTAGGAGTAGATTCCTACTCATGGTGACTCTGTGTATAACAAAACAAAACGTTGCTCGATCCTGTGTCATCCTCACAATAGTAAGTATATCTGAGCCCATTTTTGCAAGTGTTTATTATCATTCTTAGCAGAGAAGTCCCTTTCCTTTCCATTCTAAGCAGCTTTTTTAAGCAAGGAAGTTCTTTTGCCATTTACTCACCTTAACCTCCCTTCTGAAGCTCCAAACCCCCCACGTGCTCAAGATGGACAGCATCTATTTATAGATGAGTTCCTGGCAGGAAGGAATGTTGCTAGTACCCCTAACTCCCTACGTGGGAGCACAGAACCCATGGTACTAGCAGCATGGCCTACGCATGTGGTGCCCAGGGCGGGGGTGGTGGTGGTGCTTTATTCTGGGAGGGAGGCTTCCTGCGCTCCCTTCTTGTCAACAACGCGCAGGAAATCGTTCATTTGCTGACTGATGTTGGCGGCTTGGCTAATGGTAGGCGTTTGCTGAAAGCCTCCAACATGCCCAGCACTAGACTGGGTGCATTATGTATATTATCTCATTTACTTCTACCAACAAACCCCTGCGAATTAGTAATGAGGAGGAGGTCAAGGTTAAGCCCGATGTGTGTAGCCATCCAGCTGATCAGCAGCCCAGTGGGGATTTTCTTTTTTTCTTTTTCTCTTTTTGTTTATTGTTGTAGTTTAAATGAAGTTTACATTTCAAGGTAGTCTCCCGTACAAAAATTTATACATACATTGTTATGTGACCCTAATTGCTGTCCCCATACTGTGACAGCACACTCCTACTTTCCAACCCTGATTCCCCATGTCCATTCAACCAGCTCCTAACCCTCTCTGCCTTTCCATCTCACCTCTGGACAGAAGCTGCCCGTTTAATCTCTTATATCTACTTGAACTAAGAGGCATACTCCTCATGAGTATCACTTTATGTCCCCAGTGGGCATTTTCACCCAGTTCCCCATGAACTTCAGCCGGAGCAGAGTTTGGCTCCCCCTGGAGCCCCTTTCTTTCGCCCCAGGAAAACCTTTGCTTCAGAGGCATGCCGGCACCCTCATGGTTTGGCCATCAGGAGAGAAGTGATGGCCACTGTCCAGCCACAGGCTGCCTTGCAGGCTCCACTGCTCCCGACCCAGCTGCATGTAGGACCCCTGCTTCTTCCACCAGATGTGTGCCCAGCACCCAGCAGGGTCTGCGAGGCTGCCTCTTAGTGGGCAGAGTGGATGGACAGAGGAGCTGCCGCCCACAAATCTACTCTCCACCAGCAGCCAGAGTGGGCTTTTAAAATGGAAAATTGCATACACTGCTCCTCTGTTTACTCCTCCTGCCCTCCCTACCCCTTAGTGCCCCCCCGACACCTCCTTCAAGTCTCGCTTTGCATGTCCCAGGCACAGGGGCCTTTCCTCACGCTGGCCAGCTCAGCATGTGATGGTCCCTTCTCAGGGCCTGTCTATGCATCACTAGAAACTCCACGAGGATGAGGCGGGGCTATGGTCCCAGTGCTGTCCACAGGTTGACATGCAGTGGGTGGGGTGCTCGGTGAGTGTTTGTGAGTGAGGCGTGGGAGGAGATGGTGAAGGCCGGGGGAGGGGCAGAGGATGAGATGAGAAGTTGGGGAGGTGTGCTCTTGAGGCAAGCTCTAAGCTCTGCCTGTTCCAAACGCCTGCCTTTGCTGCACTGTTCCTAGCGGGTGCCAACTCTGAATTCCTGTTTAAGTCACTCCATGAAGCTCAGCTTCTCAATCTGTTTTTTATTTGCAAGGGCCAGATTCATCTTTCTTTTTAAAAAGTCAAGCTTCTGAGAAAGTCATTTATATTCACAGTGATTCTCCTTTCAAATAGCTTCTTTGAATGGGGTTTTTTGGAGTCACGGGTCCTAGGGACTGCCAGGGTGGCTGAGGGTCAAGCAAAGACTCCCTGGCAGTGTGGCCGTTATAGATGAGGACTCAGAGCTCCGGGGCTTGGGGGCGTCTTCAAATAGATGGAGTGTGTAGCAGAGACCTGCAGTCCATCCACTGACATGTTGCTTTCTGAGGCGATGTGTAGATAGCCGTTCCCCTTTACTGAGAAGAAAAGGAAGGCTGGTTATGGCAAGCTCAACTGCTATTTCCGATGTTTGTATGCATTGAGATTAGGCTTTGCAACACCCACACCTTGGAATATTCTGGGCAGTTAAAAAGTGTGATGTAGCTCTCTACGTAGACTGGGAAAGATATCCAAGACTATTGTTAAGTGAAAAAAGAAAACCGTAGATACAACATATATACATATATATATACATATATATATATATATACACATATATATATACATACATATATACATACATATATTTATGACTAAAAACCACATACACACAAAAAAATCAGAACTATTTCTCTATTTACATATTTGTAAATACACATCTAGAAAAAACTCTGGAGGAAATAAACCAAATATTCCAGTGCAGAGTGGAGTGGAGTGGATTGGGGTGACTTTCAAAGGGATCTTCACTTTGATAATGTTTTAAGCCTTTTCCTATGTGAGTGTATTCTTGTGCATATGTAATTTAAAGAGACGTATGGAGTTAGATGTATGGGTCACTGTAAGTTGGAAATGACTTAATGGCAAAAGGTTTTTTTTTTTTTTGGTTTTGTATGGAATTAGAATTGGGAATTTATATGGTGTTACACCGAGCTTCTGGGATTTTCATTTTTTATCTCCTTGAGTGTTAGTGTTCAAAGTTTATTGGACATCCCAAAAAGTTATATGACAGGTGATTTATAAGTAAATTACATATGTAGTTGAAGTCAGAGGTCAGCAAACTTTTTCTTAAAGGGCCAGGTAGCAAATATTTTAGGCTTTGCAGGCCAAAAAGTCTCTGTTGAAACTCCTCAACTTTGCCACTTTAGTGTGAAATCAGCCATGGACAATATGGAATTGAATGGACATGGCTGTGTTTCAGTAAAACTTTCTTTACAGAAACAGGATTTGGCCAGTGAGCTGTAATTTGCTGACCCCTGGCTTCCAGGATCCTGAAGACACATGTGGGTGTGAAAATGGAGAAAAATGGCAAATGGAAATGTTTCAGGCGTTGGAGCAGAATTAGCATGTTGGAAGACTTGTTGAGGGGTTCGTTAGAAGTGGGGCACTGCTTTTCTCCAGCACTGCCCAGAGGCTTCCTCCGTCTGCGTAGGATGGGGGAGGGCTGACGGTGTCCAGGACCAAGGCCCCTGGAGGACCAAGGCCCCTAAGGACCATGGCCCCCCGAGGACCAAGGCCCCCGAGGACCAAGGCCCCTAAGGACCATGGCCCCCCGAGGACCAAGGCCCCCGAGGACCAAGGCCCCTGAGGACCAAGGCCCCCGAGGACCAAGGCCCCTGAGGACCAAGGCCCCTGAGGACTGCCTCTCTGGGGCTCCTGGGAGAAGCAGGCCTTCTGGTTCAGAGCGTGCGCGTGGCCGGCACTCAGTAAGCATTTGAAAAGTGAACACTGGGAGGAGTGGTCTGCCCAGCTCTGGGGAGGTGGCGGATGAGGCCAGACTTGGAGCAAATGAACAATATCTTCAGGCTTGGGAAGAGACTCGGGGAGTCACTGCAGCTGGGTGCTGAAAGCCAGACCTCTCACGGGCCCAGCTGGCCCCAGCCTCAGCCCTCCTGGACATGGGGTCAGGAGCTGCTCTTCCCCAGGTGGGCCTGGCTCTCTCAGCTTTCTCGTGCATCAGGGGCCAGAGGATGAAGCGTCGCTGCCTGGGGACAGGAAGGGCCTCGTTAGCACGCAGCTGTGTGGGCCACAGTAGTTGCGTGGCTGGAGATGGAACCCTTGTGTGTGGGCACTGAGCACCTCATGCTTTACGTGACCAGGAAAGTCAGGGAGGAACCCATGGGTGTGTGTGTGTGTACATACTGTGTGGACCCCTGCAAAACAGTCACTAACAGATGAGGATTCAAGCCTCTCCTGGCCTCACGAGAACTCCGTCTGCCTGGTGGTCCCAGGGCCCTTGTCGTGCAGCATTGAGATAATGAGAAGAAAGAGGCAAATCCCACTGGTTCCTCCCAGAAGGAAGAGGGGACAGAGCTACGCAGAGAAGGGCAGTTACCAGAGCAAAGAAGAGAGTGGAAGGTGAGGGGGCCCGGGGCAGGCTGGTGGGGCTGGGGGTCTGGGAGTGAGAGGAAGGGGAACTTGGGGACAGCTGGGGACAGTTTGGAGACAAGGAGGAGAGGGACTGGGGACAGCTACTGTGCTCTATGTGAGATACCAAGACAGAGATGGAGACACAGGCACTGAGCAGTGCAGCTGGGCATTACCAATGGGAGCCCCTTTGCTAGCACCATGAGATTTGGGAATGGACTTAATTAGAGCCTGGTTGTTGAAAGGGACTATGGGGATGCCAAAACCAGCCTCATGGGCCAGGCCCTGTGTGGTCACGGGTGTGTGTGTGTGTGTGTGTGTGTGTGTGTGTGTGTGTGTGTGTGCATGCCCGCACACAATGCAGCTAGGTTTGGACACACCGAGGCCAGCCCAGGATGGACACAGCAGCATCTGCTTGCCTTGAAGAACAGGGCTTGTGTAAGGAGAAGGAAGGGCACGCCCACTTTGTCTGTGTCCCAGCAGACAATGGTCAGACCCATGGGGGTAACACCGCCCTTTGTGCTGGGTCTGGCCTGGCTGCGGGAAGGCAGTGGGAAAAACAATGTAGGAGAAAGCCTTACGCAGTGCCCAAATGGAATTTCCTGCCCTGCTCGAAGTTAGATTCAGTTCACACCCTCGCTGGCTCTGTTTGGTTACATCGCAGTGAACGGCAGTCTCGTCTCTATTTTAGGTCTTCCATGCCGCTTCTGCACCTCTCAAGAAGTGTTCCTTCCTTCTGGAAGGCCCGGGTGCCAAGCTCCCCCGGCTCCTTCCCATTTTGGTAAATTAAGGAATAAATGGTGCCAAATTGTTCTCGTTGCTTTCATGAGGTTATTCGTAACTCAGCTTATTTTCTTTCCCTCCACTGAGCGAACACATAAAACTGAAATTAAATCATTACCCGAAGCACAGACAATGACAATCCCCTTCATAATTACATCCTCTTAATTGGCATCTGAGGGCCTAGCTAATTTTAATGCTTGCTGAAAAATGTCTCAGACTTTTTTTTTTTTTTTTTGGTTTAAAGGTCAATAAGAATAGCTTACCTTAATTTGACAAGTGTGCAAGAAATAATGCAAGGCTCGTTTCTGCTCAGGTAATACACAAAGAAATCTATAAATCAAGCCGGGGGAATATTAGATGATGCAATATTGAAACCATCTGCCTTGGTTCACAGAAGAATCAATACCACAGAGAAAGCCCTGAAGTTGAGGTGATTTATGCCCCTGTGTCAGGAGAGAAATATTGGCCATTTTTAGAGTCATTTCATATCATCCTAAAACAACAGAGCCTGAGGGAAAGAATGGGAGTGGGTCTAACACGTGCCAGAGAGCAAATCAGACCTTGGATTTTTGATGGTCTCTGTCTGCAAGAGGATGAATCTAAGGTGCCTTCATCCCCGGGAGCCTGCCCCTTCTGCTGTTGTTTGTAGGCTCCGAGGTTGCCTGAATGCTGAGATAGTATGGAAGGGAATTAACTAAATTGCATCTGAGCAATTGCTGCCCGGGAATGGAGCTTATAGCTCAGGGACCCTGGGTGGGTATGGTGTCTGACTTCCTCTAACTTCCCAAGGGGGAAGGAGAATCAGGATCAACAGCCAAAGACTAATTCCTATGAGGAAGAGGTCAGACATGCCTCCCCTCTCGGCCATCTTTACCAATTCTGACACCAATCGTCCCTCCCACGGCACTCTCTACGTCTCTGCTGAGTTCGATAATTCATTGCAATGGCCACACAGAACTCACAGACCATACTTACAGTTATGGGGTTTATTAGGGAAGTAACAGATTACAATTCAGGTTCAGGAATGCTCAGAATATGGTTCTTCCATCAGAACAGCCTCTTCTTAGCTGGACTTGTGGGCGTGTCTCTGGCCCTCGGCTCCTCTCCCTCTGCCCCGCTTGGGCAAGTGTTACAAAGCTCTTTTAGCTCTGCCAATAAGTGCCCAGAGGCACCCTACTCTGCCAGTAAGCCTCAGCCTAAAGGCATTCAGCTCTAGTTCTGTGGGTCAGCAAACCTAGCTCTACCACGTGCCCAGAGGCTCTCCACTCCACCAGCAAGCCTCTTGCCCGAAGGCACTCAACTTTCTCAATCCATGGGCTGAGCAGTCTCCTGCTGGTCTCCTGGTTCTGCTGCTGCTGTTTCTTTGCCACAGCTTCTTGATGTCTTCTGTGTTTCAGCTCTCTCTCTCTCTCTCTCTCGATCTCCTGGTTCCAGGAGTTTCTCAATACAGGGATCCTGGGTCCAAAGGATGTGCTCCATTTCTGGCTTTTCTTTCTTGGTGGTGGTGAGATCCTCTCCTTCTGCCTCTGGGGTGGTTCATTTTAAGCCTAGCAGAATGGCAAAACTAACCAATCCCTCTTGGCCACAATTACCTTATTTGCATAGTTCCCACCCAATCACTTAGGTGGGAGTTACAAGACCATGGAGGGAAAGGCCATATGAAAGTGATCCATCACACCATACATGCTATACAAGCTGCTTAAAACCCTGCCTTCCTTTTGAGAGCTTTTACTGGCCTTCTCATCATGGGGCTGGGAGAATGCACAGCCTCTGGGAAGTTATGCCATCCGCCATGTTGGATGTTGGGGCTTGGTCCACAGATGTCTGGAATGGGAGGAAGAGCCAGTGGCCCTGCTGAAGAGGAAAGGAAAGCCTCTGAGCAATTAGGGTTTGGAAAAACAAGTGGAATCAACCTTCTGCCTTCCCCAGACATGATTATTGAGCAGCAGTTCTCCAGGGAGATGGGGGAAAGAGGAACAGGTCAGGTGAATTTCAGGCAGGTGTATTGGAATCTCTGGGGAGAGGGAGAGGGGTTTATAAGGATTGAAAAAGAATATTCAATAATTTGAGAGCTTTTAGGGAGGGGGTTTGAAATATAAAATTATACCTTCATAATGCAAACTACAGAAAGTAAAGCTTTTCACAGTTTACCTTGTTGGGTGCGGCCTTGCAAAAATCCAAGTGAGAGAGATCTTGAGAAAACCCCACCTTGACGTGCTCTGTGACTCTTGTGTTAGGTACGTTATGGGCTGCCATTATGCATTTATGCTGTCATTTATACCATGGTTCCCGTTACATGTCACAAACGTAAGAGTTTTCTGTTTTAAGGTGAGGGTGTACTTTCAGGAAAACTTTGACTTTTGTATTTACTACAGAGAAGTATATAAAAGAGTCTCTGAGCCTCGGGAAACTTATTTTTATTGCAGCTTCAATTTTATCCTTCCCAAGGGTCGATCCTGACGATACACACTGGAAATCAAAGGGCCTCCAAAGTAGGATTATTTACATCAGCCACAGGCATCAGTACTCTGTGGCCGTGACTTTTTGTGCCAAACAAGCACACAGACCACAGGCATATTCCTGCTTCTAAGAGCCCAGGCAGGGCTGGATGCCAGGCCCTACCCTCCTGCTCTGGCTGCCTGCCTCCGGAGGTCAAGCTGCCCTTTGCAAACCAAACTCAGGGATCAGGACTCTGGCTTTTGCCTGCTTGTCTGTCCCTTTTGGGGGAGCTGGAGCGAATGCATGAAGTTCATATCAAGGATGAATTTATATCTATTGCAAAGATGGGGTGCACCTTCCTTGAAGTGTTGCCACGTTCTGGGCAGTGATGCAAAACCACCCTCTTACCTTAAATGATGCTGGCCCAAGATCGTGTAAAATTTATTCTAAAGCCTCTGGATTTTATTTTTTCTTGCAAAAGTCCATCCTCTGTATTCTGGATTGAATGGTGTCCCTCAGAAAGATATGTTGAAGTCCTAAGCCCTGTAGCTGCGAACGGGACCTTGTTTGGCAGGTGGGTCTTTGAAGATGTTATCGGTTAACATGAATTCATACTGGAGTAGGTGGGTCCCGATCCAGTCTGAGCGGTGTCCTTCTAAAAGAGAAGAAAGACACACACAGAGGGAAGACAGCCGTGTGAAGATGAAGGCAGAGATTGGAGTGACGAGGAACACCAAGGATCGTTGCCCGTCACCTGTAGCTAGGAGAGAGGCAGAAACAGATTCTTCCTCAGAGCCTTTCTTGGTTATCCAGTGCTGCTATAACAGAAACACCGCAAGTGGATGACTTTAACAGAGAAATTTATTCTGTCACAGTTTAGGAGGCTAGAAGTCCAAATCCAGGATGCCAGCTCTAGGGGAAGGGCTTCTGTCTCCATCGGTTCTGGGGGAAGGTCCTTGTTGTCCCTCTTTCCCTGGTCTAGGAGCTTCTCAGCACAGGGAGCGCAGGTCCAAAGGATGCGTTCTGCTCCAGGTGCTGCTTTCTTGGTGATCTGAGGTCCCTCTGTCTCTCTGCTCACTCCTCTCTTTTATGTCTCAAAAGAGATTGGCTTTAGACACAACCTAATCTTATAGATTGAGTCCTGCCTCATTAGCATAACTGCCTCTCTTCTGGCCTCATTAACATCATAGAGGTAGGATTTACAATACATTGGAAAATCAGATCAGATGCAAAATGGTGGCCAATCACACAATCCTGAGAACCATGCCTAGCCAAGTCGACACACATTTTTGGGGGGACACAATTCAATCCATAACAGAGCCCTCAGAAGGAATTAACACGGCCGACCACTTGGTTTTGGACTCCCAGCCTCCAGAACCGTGAGACAATAAACCAACCAGCTAGTCTGTGGTACTGTGTTATGGTGGATTCGAACTGCCGACCTTTTGGTTAGCAGCCGAATTCTTAACCACTGAGCCACCAGGGCTCCATTTATTATGGTGGCCCTAGGAAATGAATACACGCCGCTTCACATGAGAGACATGAGCAACAGGACACTTCATCAGGACCCCAATGCCTGTCACCCTTCTGTACAAAACCCTCACGATGCTAAAGAATACAGTTTCACCTTAGTGGAGAACTCTCCTGAAGTCTGTGTCGAGAGCAGCCAGACCTCCACAGCACAGAGACTGAGAGGACTTCTTCATGAAAAGCCAAAGCAGCGACTTTGGGCTTCACGTTTTGCAAAAAGTCAAATCTATTATTTGGCTATTAGTGGTGATGAATGGGCAATAAAAGGCCCCGTGCACAAGTACCCAAGTGTGGATGTGACACTGGCGAAAGACGTGATCATCGAGGAAATGCTGTTTTCTTAAGCCTTGGAGACTACCAAGAGAATTGATTATGTCTCTGAATCTGAGTCAAATTTCTTCCAAGTAAATGAGCTGAATTAGAAAATAATGTTCGACTTCCATTATGAGTGTCCCAGCAATGCTGCGATCAAGATCAGGATTGTGTGTGTGTGTGTGTGTGAATGCAAGGAGAAAACCTCACCAATATTTTCAGAATATCCTGTCTCATTTGCTGCCAAGCATCAGCTTCTAGAATTTTGCCAATTTTTCTGAAGACTTCCACTTTGCTAACATGTAATTAATTTTGTAAAAATAAAACCCGATGCGTTGAATGCCATGCCATTTTCCTGAGTCTGCGAAGATGTGAATACCAGCGTATTCAAATTGCATACTGAGTTTTTTCTGGTCTGAAGTGAATTTGTCAAAGGTGCTTGTGGGTTTATGGGCTGCAGGTAGAAGCTGGTTTATGTTTTGATCATCAGGGAAAAAAAAAAAGACCAACTGCATCAGACTTTTGAACTTGGTAATTCTGAATGGTGCTTGGCATCCTGAGCAGATGTAGTTGAAATAGTTTTGAAAACACACAACTTCAGGGTAAATACCACCCATTTGATAGCCCAAGGCCAGCGCTCAGAGGCGTAGATCCAAGAACAGCTGTTCTTTTTCCTTCTTGATGCAGTGCTTAAGGGCCAGATTCCTGGAAACACTTTCTGTGAGTCCACCTGCAGCCTGAGCTCCTGAGGCTCTTCCTGGACACTTTTGTTGGAAGCTTCCACAGCTTCCGTATCTCTCTGACATTTTACTCGAGGTTGATGGAATTGCCTGAGAGAAAAGGCACTTTGAGGAGTTCTGTTCATCCTCTCCAAAGTAGTTGCTAACGTGATCGAGTACTCCCTGTGTGCCAGGCGCTGCTCCAAGAACGTCACCTTTATTGCCACTTAGTCCTTATAACGACTCTGAGAGGTAGCCGCAATTCTCCCATTTTGCAGGAGAAAACTGAGGCCCAGAGCGGAGCAGTAACCCACCCAGGGTGACACAGCTGTTAAATGGTGGAGCTGGGGCTTGGACCCAGGCAGCCTGGTGCAGGGCCCTGCTCTCAGCCACGACTGTGTAGCTCATTATCCCACTGCTGTCTTACACGTACCGAGCAGCCAGGTGTCCTGCACTTCACGGTATGGAAACAAGCTGGGAGGGCCAGGCTTGGTGAGGAGAGCGACTTACAATTTTTTCTGGGATCCACAATACCCATCTCAGAAACACTGATGGCCAGCAAGTGGACCCAAGGCACCCACTGGTCTCACAGCATCAAAGTAAAAACACGTAATTTTCAACGTCAAAATAAAGCGCTCTTCTAAAAGCGCCATTTCTCACAGGAGAATGGCAGACACCAAATTCTGGGTCATGGCCGAGATTTCTCACCTGTACTTTTGTGGGGGGCCTCTTCGCTGGCCTCCCTGCTTCCACCCTTGCCTACCCACATGGCCAGAGGGGTCCTGTTGAAACCCAAGTCAGATCATGTTCTTCCTCAATGCCTACCTCACTCAAAGCAAAAAGCCGAGTTCCCGCAGCAACCACGTGGCTGGCCCCCCTGCCTCTCTGGCCTGTTCTCCTCACTCTCCTTTGTGCTCCTGTCTCCCCAGACGCTCTGAGCGTCGGGAATGTCGCTTCCCCAGGGCCTTTGCAGAGACTATTCCCTAAATACCACGTGGCTCAAATGTCACTCTCTCACACTCTTAGATCCTGCCACCTCCCTCTACCCTCCAGGCTCCCAGTCCCCCACCCTGCTCTGTTTTTTTTTTTTTTGTCTCCCTCCATGGCATAACATCATATATACTTTACTAATTTATTATGTTTATTGTGCTGTCTGTCACTCTCTTGGCTGGAATACAGTTCCATGAGGACATGATCTTTGTCCGTTTTTCTCCCCGATGGATCCCAGTTACCTGGAAGAGTGTCAGGCATGTAGTCGGTGTTTATGAAATATTTACTAAATGAGTGGTTACTGGTGGAGTGGGGGAGAGGGGAAGCCATAGGAAGGGGGTGCAAAGGGGACCCCAAATATTGCTAATTGCTTTATTCCTTAAGTTGGGTAGTGGGTGCACTGGTTGTCCTTTAACATCTGAAATGTTACTTAATGAAGAAAAAATATCAGTCAAAAAGTAAAATAGCTTTTATGTATGGCTTGCATAAGTGGGATAATCCCCTTTCCCGTTGAGCCGTATGTCACGTATGCTTCCTGTTAGCGTCCTATCTTGCGACAGTGGCTGAAAGTGCAAGTTCTTATGCAGAAGCATTTGTAACAGGGACGATGCAGAGGGACAGGAAGTGAAGGCACGGCAGGGGCTTCTGTAAGTGGAGAAGTGAAAGAAATTAGGGGGCCCTCCAGTGGACTCTCAAAACGTGTTGGGGAAAGATACCAGTTGCTGTCAAGTTCACCCCGACTCATGGTGACCCCCTGTATGTCAGAGTAGAACTGTGTTGCATGGGGTTTTCAAGAGCTGATTTTTCAGAAATAGATCACCCGGCCTTTCTTCGTAGGCACTCTGTGGCTCCATGTGTTTGTTAGCTGATGTCGTCAGTCTTACGTACAACAGAACAAAACGTTGTCCGGTCCAGTGCCACCTTCATGATCATTAATAAGTTTGAGTCCATGGTGGTGGCTGTTGGGTCAGTCCATCTCGCCGAGGGTTTCCCTCATTTTTGCTGACCTTCTCCTTTACCAACCGTCATGGCCTTCTCCAGGGAGTAATCTTTCCTGATAACATGTTCACAGTAAGTAGCCAACGTCCCGCCATCCTTGCTTCTAAGGGGTATTTTGATTGTATTTCTTCTAAGACTGATTTGCCCCCAAACTCTTAAAAGGAGATCCATGTTTGAATTTGATTTTAATCACATTTAGCTTATATATATATATATAAAACAGCTGAAGGAGGGTGTGAGGTTTTTACTTTTTTGAACAGAGAACGAGGGTCTCAGCCATGTGTGGGCGCTCTGGTTGAGCCCAAGGCCGAGTGTTCCGTGTGTGAGCTGAGCTAGCCAGTGTCCTGGCCTTGTGGCTGGGAGGACACATCTTGTCCCTTCCTCATGCTGGGCAGCTTTACGGACGTTGATCAATGCCTCTGGCGAGCACGATTCCTTCAGAGGAGTGCCATTGATCAGGCCAGATGGAAAACAAGTGGCTGTGATTGGGACGAGTGAATATTCATTTGGAAATGTCAATGAGACAGTGGAGATTATGCCTGCGGTGACTGGCCGAGAGGATCGATTTGGGACGTGAGGCGAACCAGACATCCTTGGGGGCTAAGGACACAGGCCAGGGACGGTTGGGCCTGGGATAGGGGGCTAGAGGATGTGTGGAACAGTGAGGTTAGACACGTTCCTCTGCCAGGCTGCCCTCAGCTGGAGGCCCCTGAGTTTGAGACCCCCAGGTCTCCTCCCAGCTCTCCAGATACTGGTTGAAGCTGGGGCTGAGAGAGGGTGTTTATGGGGCATTGGGGTACCTGTCTGTGGGCATGAATCCATGGTCCTTTGTCTTCAGGTGGCCATCAGGCGTGGGGGAATCTGCACAGACGAGGCTGTTTGTTGCAGGAAAAGCGGAGATGTCAGCGGAGCTGCCTCAGTAGTGGGCTGCACTGCCCTCTTGGCTTCCCGAGGGCGCTAAGAATGTCTGACAGGAGAGTCTCCAGCTGAGGCCTTTCACCCGACTTCTGTCAGCGCATCCCAGCTGTGCGCAAGTGGAGGATGGGGCTGCGGGGGGCTGTGAGATTTGGGACTAAGGTCTTGTGTTATGGGGCCACCTTGCCCTGTGATGGATGGATGAATGAATGGATGGATTCATTCACCCACCCACCTGGTACCCTGGGGCCCCAGGCCCTGGCTAGAGGTGTCCTCATCCAGGAGGTGGGAGGTCATCACTGGAGGCCAGGGAGGCCAAGAGCCCTGCCAGCCTGTTGTCAGACGCACCGTCCTCTAGGTGACCCGCCTCTCCCCCAGCCCCAATTAGCCGTCTGCAGGAGCTGCCGTCGGCCTGGGGGAGGGGTGCGATCCTGCTCCGCTGTGAGACTGCTCCGCTAATGAGGAGTTTGTGAAGTTTTTAATTACGGCTTCCATGCCTCGCTTAATTATTTGCATACAGCTTTTACAAGTGGGACGAGGACGGCTGCGTGCGGCCCTGCTGCTCAGCCCCATGCTTGACTTTAATTAGAGGCAGAACCTGAGGTCTTTCCATCACTAATGATCATGGAAAATTAGTTTCCAACTCCCGGGGGTCACCAGAGTGGTGCACCCTGAGGCGGAGAGGGGACGCAGGGGGAAGTGGAGCTGGAGGCCCAGGTGGCAGATGGCCCTGCTTCCTAGGCCTCCCCAGCCTCCCTCCCCGGCTCCAGGCCGAGGCAGAAAAGGGAGCCTGGCTCTCCTCTGCCAGGAAGGAGGCCTGACGCCAGGCAGCCACTGGGAGCACCACTGAGCGGGGAGTGAGGGCTGCACGGGGTCATTCTTCTGGGGGCCAGGGGCTGCGCGGGGATGGCTTGGGCTGGGCTGGACTACTCCCAGCTGGTGGCCACTGGGCAGGGGGGAGGTTCTGAAACACACACACAGTCATGCATGCACGTGTGCACACAGATCCACTCATGCACATGCTCCCAGGTGCACAGAACAATGGGCCTTCACCCACTCCATCCACAGGACAAGCCAGAGGCACATCTGTGTGCTCCCACACCACATGCACGGTGCAGAGTGACAGGCGTCTCACGTGGGAGCTCTGAACCTCTCAGGGCCTCTTAGTGCTCGCTGTCCTGCTGGCTCTCACCGAGGCTGGTGTCCACTTGGGAGCCTGTGGGTCAGTGCTCAGGCTGCAGAGGGTGATCAGAGAAGGGTTCTGGGAGCAGCCGAGCACCAGGGTCCGGCCACCTCCGACTGACCGACACAGCTAACCGCAGGTCTGTGTTGGCGTGGGGTGGGATGTGGCCTCTTCCATCACAGGAGACACTTCTGTAGGCTCCCACGGGGTTAATGCTGTGCCTCAGCAGGCGGAGCAGTTGAGATCCTGAGTTAGACCTGAACCCAAATCCCTGCTGCTCCACTTAGTAGCTGTGCAACCTTGGGCAGGTTACTCAGCCTCTCTGAACCTGTTTCCTCATCTGTAAAATGGGCTTTATAGTTGTTCATGTGGGTTTTTATGTGGAATGAAAAAGAGAATGCCTAATGGGCATGGTGTCCAACTCCATGTCATCCCCCCTGCCCCGTGTCCTACTCGCAGAGCTTGGGAGGGGCTGACCTCACTCTCAGCTCCAAGGAGGGCAGTTCCATCCCACGTGGCCCATGATTGGTTCCAGTAATCTAGGCCTACGTCCACTGGCACGGGGCACGGCCCTCGCCCCAGGCATTGGCCCTGGGAGGTTCCATCGGCTCCGAGTCCAGGCATTTTGTTCCACAGTTGGGGACAGGGCTCCGTCTCTCCTCTGGACACAGTGAGGATGCCTGCAGTCTAGACCACAGCTAGCAGTCATCCTGCAACCACGGATAGAACCATCTTAGGATGAGGCCTTTCCCCAGGACAGAGGAGCGGAGTCACAGGAAGAACCTGGTCCCCAATGACACTGTTGAGCCACAGGATTCTCAGAGTTGGGTTTTCTGTTACTCACCTCCAAACATGCTGGTTGTCACAGGGTTCATGTCAAATGTTTGGCCTGACAGTCTGCACAGCTGATGGCAGCCATTGCACTGGGCAAGAGCCGATCTCCTGGCAACGTCCCAGATCCCCTCCTGTCCCACTGGTGATGCTGCCCTGGTGGTCAGGGCAGAGCATCCCTGCCACGGGTGCAGCTGGGTGCATGTGGGGCGCAGCACTGCTGGGTGGGGAGAAGGAGGCAGTGCTCGGGCAGGACACTTCTACATCCTATGCCGCTGCACCCCTGCCTGCCGAGTGACTGTCTTGTAGGCCAAGGCAGGTGCCCTGCGCTGGGAGACCATGTTGCTGAGAGTCCCGTCCAGTTACAGAACTGTGGGGACTGGCTCCTGGAGAGAGGCTGCCGCAGCCTCTCCGCACAGCTTCTCCCCTCGGCTGATTTTGCACAAAACTCCTTGAACCTTTAGGCATCGTTTTAATCCAGGAGTCACTTGCGTTTCCCCAATCCAGGCTACACTTTCCATGGCAAGGGTGGTGACTGGTGGACCACCAGCTAAATCCAGTTCTGATACGAGCTTTGTTCTTCAGGTAAGTTTTTAAAATGTGCATTGCTTGCCGATTTAAGAACCCGAAAATTTCAAGTTACAATCCAGATTTCCAGATTGGAAGATTTGAAGGTCTGGGTCTGCCACCGAGGGTCAATGGATGTGTCATTTAAAAAATATTTTTCATTATAAAAGTAACATGGTTACTGAGGGAATGGGCTGCTTCAAAAAAGTGGTCACTGAAGACCACTTTGGGTCCCATCATAAGAACATATATTTCCACCAGTGCCTTACTTTTTTCTGCTTTCATGTAAGAATTCAGGGCACAGGTAACTCTTAACAGGGTCAACAGGCAGGGTGGCACAAGGGCACAGCATGGCACCTGTGTGTACCAGTCAGCTTTGTGGTTTTCCCAGTCCACGGAGTGTTGCCTACATCCTTGGCCACCACCCCAACCTGGCAAGCAGATGCTGTGGAGTGCCACGTCCAGGGATCATAAAGGTTTAGCAGCTTTCCTGCCTGTGTCCTTGAGGCTGAGAGAGAGAAACCAGATCACTTGTGTTGTTCACGGTAAGCAGAAATTCAGCAAAGACAATTGTAAAGAGGAAGAGACCAACTGGAAGAGCGTGCAGCCTGCAGGAAGAGGACTGCCACCCGGCCCCCTGAGCCCTCCCCCACTCCTGGACAAAGTCCCATTATAGTAGGTGCCTGCACACAGTCTTGTGATATCAGTCCCCCAGGGCCTGCTTACCGGGTGGGAAAACTGAAGCTCAGAGATGTAAAAGGACAAAGTGAGAAAATGTAACGCTGAGTATCAGACATTTGAGCCCAGGGCTCTTTCCTCTACATTAAACGAAACCAGGTGCTTTCAGAACTAGATTGACAGGCCTTTCTTCTGAGGTGCCTCTGGGTGAACTTGAGCCTCTAACCTTCACATTAGCAGTCAAGTGCATTAAATGCTTGTACCACCCAGGGACTACACTAGCCTCTCACTATTACCTACGCTGGAGGAAAGCCCAGGGGCTCTGGGGACACAGAGAAGGGTCCCTTGTCTGGCCTGGGGACTGTCAGAGAATGGTGAGATGCGGCTGGGGGTAGAGGTCAGCAGGGACTGGGTCCTCAGGAGCCTTGTGGGTCATACAGAGACATCTGGATATGGGCCACTGGGCAATGAGGGACCCTCGGATGGTCTTGAGCAGAGTGACAGCAAATACACTGCAGACACCAGTGCCAGAGTGGGGAGCTGTCCAGGCACCAGGTGCTGAATCAGAGCAGCCCTAAGGAACTGGGAAAGCTAGACAGGAGGCCAAGTCTGCAGGTTGGGTATGGAGGAAAGAGCAGAAAGGGTTAGTGTGGGCTCAAATTTCTCAACATCTTGTGCAGAATGGGGGAGGAGACATTGTGGGGTCAGTGGAATACAGAAGACTTGAAGCACAGGATGTCAGCTGGAAGTAGACATGGGGCAGAGACTCATGGGAGGAGGGAGGCTCCTGTCTCATGCACAGCCACTCAGTAGAACTTCCAGACCACTCACAGCTCTGCCTTCATCGTAGTAGCCTGAGGGAGACCTGATTCTCCATAGAACAACAAGGATGGGACCAACAGACTCGATTGTACAGCCATATTCTTAGCCTGTGAGTCCTTAGATTGGAAGAGACCAGCTCGTTCTGCAGATGGCTCCAGGGAAAATCATGCTGCACTGGTAGGGGTCTAGAATGTGCTGGTCACCCTTGGAGCCAGCTTAGATAGGCTAGCCTGCACTCAACAGGGATGGCGGTGGATGTGCCCCATGCACGCCTCAGGGCACACCTGCTGGGCTCCACATGACCTCAACCCAAAGGGCCTGAATGGCCCTAGTGTGCGAGCATTCCTTCCCCTCCTCCCTCCTCTTGTAATTCCCTCTTTGCTCACTACACGTTGCCCAAGTGTCTACTCTGTGCCAGGCACTGTTGGCAGCTGGGAGCACAAAGGCAACTCCTCTGGGGCCTCCTTATGCCAGCTAGAGGGAGAGGGATTCCCTGGAAGGAAGCCAAACTTCCTTGCTATTCTCTCCTCTAGAATCTGGATTGCTGTTTTCAGCTTGGAAGCAGCTGCACCCCACCAGGGGCCAGGGCATTCTGGGTTTACTCACACACTCCTCTTTGTCCGTATTGTACCCCAACTTTCAATTTTGAGAAGTAAATATGCAATTTTTTCCTCCCTGTAATTTTCCCTGCTGTGGCTGTGGAAGTCAGAGCAGCTGGAAAATGTGAACAGCTCAGTGCTTTCTAAAAGTAAACCAAGGCGGTGCAGCCTCACGCATTCTCTGCTGTTCTTTGGCAAGATCCAGTGGCTGTGCTGGGGGAGTCGCTGTCCAGCCTGTACTGTCAGGGGAACTTTGAACCTAAATAATCCTTGCCCCCATCTTCCATAAGCAGCGAGATAATTGCCAAGACGGGGTGTTGTGTGAGTGTGTGTGTGCGTGCATGCATGTGTGTGAGTGTGTGTGTTTTGCAGGGATGTTACTAGAGGAGGTAAGGTGAGTATATTTATTTACACTTACTTTATGTGTGTTCCTCTGGAGATTTTCAAACCTTAGTGTCTCAGTAACTGAAGGTCAGAACGTCTGATCTAAGCTTTTGTTTGGGTGAAGCTATGGATAGGGTGGGGAGAGGCAGGATTTGACTCTGAGAGATCTAGGAAGATTTTTATTTACTGTGTAACCTTGGCCATAGTTAGTCTCTCTGGATTTAAATTTCATCAACTGTAAAATAAGGAGGTGGACATGGGTATAGGCTGCCCAGATGCCCCTTCAAGTAAGGACTTGCTGATTAGCCACAGGACATGTGGTCAGCAGCCAGCCTTCAGCTGTCAGCTCCTCCAGCTACAGCACACTGCCTTATCTGAGGTCACTCCCTTCCTTGGCACCCCACTTCCAGTTCCTGAGTAAGGTAGAGATATTGAGGTCCAGTCATCTAAGCCTGCTGCAGGGCACTCTGGCACACTAGGCCCACGCCAGAGCTCCCCATCGAGGAATGGCTGGGCCTGCATCACTGTTCCGCTTCTCTGACTGGTTCTGCTTCTGCCTTCTTCCATTCACAGGTGGCGATCCTTAACAAGCATCTTGCAACCCAAGCCTCATCTCAGCATCTGCTTTCAGAGAGCCAAGCTTGTGACGAACATCCAGTAGGGCTTCAAACCAGTTCTTCCCAGTTCAGTCATGGCCAAGTAAGCAAAACCGGCACAGACCAAAATTTTAAAATTTTTAAAAATTTGGGTGAATCAGAACGATAACTGGAATGGGAAAAATTACTAGTCAAAGCACTGCTAGAAACCTAATCTCCCTCTTAGAAAGCAAGGCAGCGTACGTGTTGCATGGCAACCAAATCTCTTGCCTGGCAGAGTTGGAAACAGAACTGCCCCGTTCAAAGATGGTGGCCGACCATGCTGCTTTAAATGTGTGTCGCTCTCCACAGTCCTGCCAATAATTCAATCTCACGCATCAGGCTCCTGAAGGGGGCTCATTATGCCTCGTCCGAGTCTCCCGTTCCAGGGTTTAGACCAGTAATTTTCCTGTTCTGGTTATCATTCTCGATCACCCAAATTTTAAAAGTTTGAGTCTGTTCCAGTTTTGCTTTGCTGGCCATGACTTCCAGCGACTGTTGTGGGCAAGTTAAATGGGATGTTTATATGGTACCCAGCATAGTGCTTGGAACATTCAAAAAGCATGATAAATATCTGTTCTTTTTTTTTTCCTTCCCCTAAAACATCCCATTCCAGACCTTGAACAGGTTTTCATATCTGTACTGTACAATCTCAGTTTAAATAAAGCACAGTGAGTAAAGTGAAGCAGAAAGTCAGTGCCAGCTGCTAAGTCTGAGGTCTTGGCCGAGGACTCTGAGGCCAGACTTGTCCCTATGAACTTCATTACCTATGGAGCATGTCAGCCCACTTCAAGGTTTCTCACTGAAAAGAAATTGAGCATGCAAATACTCCTTTATCATAATCACCCCATAGGCACAGGGTAATTCATAAAAGAGCTGGAAATATATTGAAATTCAATATTGTTTTAGTCCAAATTGATATTAATAATTGTTTGCATTTTTAAAGTGCAATTTGCAATTGAAAAATGCACGAAGATCAACCAGTAGTTGCTAACACATCAAATTTTCCTATTAAAGGCATAGTCCCGTAACTTTAAAATGTTTCTTATACAAAAGGGGGTGGTGCTGATCCATTAAAATGGTTATCTATTATTTACATGCACAACATTAGAATTCGCTTCCATTATGCATGAGCTGGAAGGCCAGTAACTTTTATTTTTTTAAGTTCTTTATTTTTTAAATTAAAATTTTTATTTTGCAGTAATTATAGATTCATATGCAGTTTTAAGAAATGATACACAGAGATCCTATGTACCCTTTACACTTTTTCCCCAAAGGTAACATCTTGCAAAACCATAGTAAAATATTACAGCTAGGATATTGACACTGATAAAGTCCAGATACAGAACATTTTCATCACCTCAAGGATCCCTCATGTTGCCTTTTTAAGTTTTGATTTTTAAATGAAAAAGGTGATTATAAACACAGGGAGATCCCCATTATTATCCCTGTTTAGATTTCTGTCTTGAAATAATCTTATCATTAAGTGGGGAACCGTCCCGGCTGGGCTCAGTGCAGGGGTTCTTTAAAACGGTAGGAGTAGTAATGGTAGTAGCATCACCATCAGGACTTGTCTTACTTCTGGGTGGAAACAGCGGGTCAAGATCAGCCCAAGGCTGATCCCTATGAGGTGGAAGTCCAACATACCTACACTCCAACGTTTTTACCAATTCTGACACCAGCAATCCTCCGCACAGCACTCTCTACTTCTCTGCTAGGTTTGATAATACATTGCAATGACCGCACAGAACTCACAGACCATTCTTACAGTTCAGTGGTTTATTAAGGAAGTAAGAGGGTACAAGTCAGTGTCAGGATCAGGAAGCATGTAGGCAAAGTCTCCCTTCTTCAGTGCAGGACAGCTCTCTCAGCTGTGCAGGCCTCCTCTCGGCCCCCTGAGGACAGGCTTACTCTCAGCTCTGTCATCCGTTGCTGCCGACTCTGCCACTGGGCCCCTTCTGGGCCTGTCACCGTCTTCGGTGTTATAGCTTTTGACCTGTGTTACAATTTTCTTAGGAGTTTCCTTGCCTCTTCTCTCTCTGCTGCTTTCTTCTCTCTTCCTCTGCTTCTTCCTGCTGCTTCTCTTCTTGCTTTCTTTGTTTGAAAAACCTCTGTGGGACTGGCTGCTTAAATACACAAACTCCACATCAGTTTCAAAGCATGACATTCCCATCAGGGCCATGAACTGACCAGTCTCCTCTCAATAGGCCATAGACACTTCATTTGCATAGTAGGCTACAACTCACCTCATCTGCACGGTCTATATGACCAATCCCTGCAAGGTGCATACTGATTACACGGCAGGCTGCAGGCCAGAACCAGACAAAAAGTATCAAGCCAAGTTGTTTACAGCTTGCCCAGAAAATGTCAATCAACCTGGCGAAAGTAACAAACCCTCTAGGGTAGAAAATTAGGGCAACAGTAACTCCTCAGGGTTTAGGGGGAAAACCTCTCAGGTTGTTTTTCCAAAGAACCAAGGCAAAAGGCCACCTAAAGGAGCTCATTTCACTACAGGTTCAAACACAGACTAGTGGTCACCAGGTAGTAAGTGCCCCCAGGTTGGACTCCCTTCAGTCAGCCCTGCAGGCCTCAGGGAAGCATGGATTTGCAGATCAGAAAAAACCTGAGAAAACAATTTCCAATTTGACACTTGCCACGGAGGGGCTTTGATCCCTCGAACACGGACAGTCAGAGTTGTCTCGAAGGGAAATAGTTTGGCAGGGCTTGTTTGATCCATAGGGGCCCAGCTATCTCTGGAATGCACTACCGAGGGTGTAGAACTCTGGGGCACATGCAGTGGTGGGAGGCAGCTTCCCTGAGGCTGAGGCTTGGCAGCACCCCAGATCTGTTCCAAGGGGCAGGTGGCAGGTGGGGGTCGGGGTGCCCTCACCAGAGGGCCACCTGGATGTGGATTTATGTAAATGAAATTCGTAAGATGCCTTTCTTTTCTCCAAGACATTTGTCTCACACCAGAATGGCAAGGAAGTTCAGGAACAATCTACAGTGGATATTTTGGGTGCGGGCTGATTCTGAGGAAGAAAAATTAAGTCTTGAGAGTCACATAGCTGATTGGAGATAAGTCAGGCACAGACCCTGGGCTCTCCACTCTGAGCCTGGTGTCCATCCCACAACATTTGTCTGCCTCGGGTCACAAGCCCAGTTCCTCTGTGCCCTGGTCTTGTTTCACATGGGTGTGCACTTGACAGCTCTGGTCTTCTTAGCCGAAAGGCCTGTATTGCACAGGGCGCCACACCCGGTTATCTGAGGGATGGATGAAACTAACAGGTGGGGAGTGATTCTGTTCGATAACAACCTTTAACAACTTTTTTAAAAGTTTGCTTTCATTAATTTTTACTCAACACATTCAAACCATAATTTTATTCCAGGGTTTCCTAGCATCATATTATATTTCAAAGATTTGGCAACTTAATTACTGGTATGTTTGTGTATATGGTATACGTATTAAAATACATGTATATCATTTACCTTTACATTTTTTGTTGTGGTAGAATATGTAAAACAAAAAATTTGGCATTTCAATCATTTTTATGCATACAATTCAGCGACATTAATTACATTCACCATGTTATGCAGCCATCATCACCATCCATTTCCAAGTGTTTTTTGTCCCTCTAAATGGAAACTCAGTGCTCCTTAAGCAATGCCCCTCTTTTCCATCTCCCACCTGCTCCTGGTAACCACTAATAAACATTTGTCTCTATGCATTTGCCTGTTCTACATATTTCATATAAGTTCATAGATATCTCATGTAAGTGGGGTCATACC
>NW_004443950.1:19006990-19008177 GCF_000243295.1 Trichechus manatus latirostris | reverse complement strand
GGGGACTGGGCTGTGAGCTCCGTTTCAGTGAGAAGCAGATTAGTTACTGAGGCCAGGAGGCTGAGGAGGGAAGCCGGAGGTCAGACGCCAGCCGCCGTCTGCAGCGCAGGGAGAGGTGGAGGTGCACAGCCTCTCGCTGCCGTGACAGAATGCACGGTGCCGGATTCAAGGTGACGGCAGTGCCTGGCTCCATTCTCAAGTTGCCATAGCAGCCTCTCTCCTGGTGAACAGCTTCTCCTGGAGCCCTCAGCCAGGAGGGACGTCATTATTCGCTCTTGTCTGTGCAAGAAGGCGACCGACTGGACAGACAACTTTCCCGGGCCCAGTGCGTGCTCCCATGGGCACGGGGCCGGATGCCTCTTGCTGCCTCAAATGGGATGCGGGGGCGGGTCCCTACAGCCAGAGGGGGTCCTCTGAGTGATTCGGGGGAGCATCCAGGCCCTGGAGCAGCTGCAGCCCAGCGTGTCCTTGGAGTCGTCCGTCCGCCCGCCTGCTGGCCCATCACCACTGGAGGTGTGTGTGTTTTGGGTGAATTCCCAAGCCCTTGCATATGCCCTGAAGTGAATATCCCGGAGACAAATTTTTAAATCAAATAAATAAGAAAATAGGATGAATCCTTGGCCCTGCCCTGTGTCCCAGGGGGTGTTGACAAGATTAATTGGATTCTTTTTTTCAAAGTAAAAATTGGTGACGCCGTTCAGGCCTCAGGGAGAGAAGCCGCTGGGAGGCCTAGGGACTGTGAGGAGCACAGGGCCTTCTGGAAACTCAATGGGCTGTTTGTTTTTCTTGCTTTAACCCTCCCCCTTCTGCATCCCAGTAATTTGAATTTTCTTATTATCTGTCCGTCTTGGAAGGCATGCGGGAGGGGAGGGCTTTGCAGTTGTCTTTGGGACTGAGTGTGATGCCATGTGTGATGAGAATGGGACGGTCCCAGGTAGGGCGGAGGCCTCTGGATGTGTTTCCCGGGCCCTGGGCAGCCAGGCCCTGGCCTGTGACAGGTCATCGTGTCCACTCACTGGACAGCAGCTCCACTCCCAGGAGAGGGAGACAAACAGCCTTTGGACTTGCATCTCCCCTGTTTGCCTTGAAAATAGTGTGTGACTTGACCAAAAGGACCCTGTGGGGACAACAGGGGTTCTGATGTACTCACTCTGGAGTGTGGCTGGTGGTGTGACTTGACCAAAAGG
>NW_004443950.1:18885625-19006257 GCF_000243295.1 Trichechus manatus latirostris | reverse complement strand
GCCAGCTTCTGTGCAGGCAACGCAGTGATCACAGATGCCTGAGTCTCCTTTGTTCGTCCTCAAGGAAGCTTTGGGCCTTGCTTTGGAGGCGCTTCACTGGCCATTTTACCAGGCAGCCGTATGCTCCAGCCACCAAATTGTCGTCCTTTCTTCTCTCCTTCTCTCTTTCCCACGTTTCTTCCCGCCTTATGAATGGCCACCCTGGATCAAATTGGCTTTGTGGCCTCTGTCTGCCTTGGGAGTTGGGTTGCTGCACCACAGCCAGCATGATCAGAGGCTCACGAAGGTGTCTTTACAGCTGGGGGCCTTGCCGGCACCCCCGATGGTGTGAGCATGTAGGCACGTGCCAGCATGCGCCTGACACTTACGCACGTGTGTGCATGTGTGACCTTGTCCACATAGCGGTAACTGCTGCAGAAAGTCCTGGACTCTCCCATCGCCCCGCTCTCTCATCTAGAGCCTGGCCCCTGCTACTTCAGTATACAATGTCATTCCTACTCTTCTAACTTCTTCCCATGGCTCCCTAGAAAGGGGTTAAGCCAACTGCTGTGGGTGGACATCCTGCTTCTGCATCAGTCACTCACTCCTCCCCAGCACCTCAGGAGCTCCCGGCTAGCACCTGTGGGCCCAGCAGGGTCTCTGCGTGCAGGGCCTGTCAGCACTTAGCAGTGCCGGGGAGACCAGGGCACCAGCCCTGGGCAGCACTGACAGCAGCCTGGTCCTCCAGTGAGGCCCGGGACCTGCACTTCATCTGTGTCTTCCAAGGACAGTGAGCCAGGCCCCCAGGACAGTCCCGTCCACAGCAACCATGGAGTAAGGGGCTTCAAGGTCTGAGCCTTTGGGGACTTGTGGCTGCACATTGTCATCCATTAGCCAGCCCGGGGCACGAGTGTCCTTTGTGGGTGTGAAGCCCTAGTGAGCCCTTCTCTGGGGCCGGCGCCATGGCGGTGAGTTTGATGCCAGCCCTGAACTCTGAGCCAGCTTCAGAAGACACGGAGGCTGGCTCAGCGCCACCTCTCACACAGCAATGCTGGGGGTCGTGGGAACCACCTGCTCAGCACAGCCCAGAGAGCCCACGTTCAGTCACATCCCGGTGCATAGAGGCCTGGGGCAGGTTAATTAAAGTTAACTGAGTGAAAAAAATAATTACAGAGACTGCAGAGGGGAGAAACCCAGACCTGCAATTTAACACTCCTCAGCCCCTGAGCTTTTCTCAGAAGCACTCTAGTCCTTGGAATTTTTTCTGGGCCCGGGAGGGAGGGGCATCTCTCTTCATCACTTCCTGCCCGGGGCCGTGAAGGCTGGATGCACAGGGTTGGTACATGGGGTGTCCTCCCTCAGTGCACGGGTGCCCGGTCAGGGATGGGTCCCTGGCCAAGCTCCGCATCCTCGTGCAGAGCAGCACACCTGGACTGGAAGCGTACAGCCACAGAAGCTGCTGGGAGCTGCCACTTGGCCTCGGCCTCCCTTGGGCACTGCCCTGTGTCAGTGTGGAGGGCCTTCACAAGGGCTTCTTGGGTGGAAAGAGGGTGGTGTCCCAGGACCCAGGCCAGTAGGGCTGGTTGAAGGTAAGGGGACAGAGTGGCTGCCTCTCAAAGGGGAGGTCCCTTGGGTACCTGCTGCCTGTCCAACCCAGGCTTTCCATGCAGACACGTCTTCGGCACCTCCCCCCTGCTATCCTACACGCTGCCCACTGCAGGCATGCCCATCCTTCCTTGGGCCAATAGCTTTAAGGAAACGCTTCTTGACCCACAGGCTGGCCCAACTGGGGGTAACTGGCTGGTATTTGGAGCCCTGGTGGTGAAATGGTTAAGAGCTTGGCTGCTAACAAAAGGTCAACAGTTCAAATCCACCAGCTACACCTTAGAAGCCCTATGGGCAGTCCTATAGGGTCGCCGTGAGTCGGAATCAACTCGGTGGTAACAGGCTTTTTTCTTCTTTTTGGTTTTGGTTGGTATTTAGGTGAGGCTAATGGTTAAACGCTAGGCTGTTAACCAAAAGGTTGGTGGTTCAAATCCACCTAGAGGCACCTTGGAAGACAGGCCTTGTGATCTGCTTCTGAAAGTTCACAGCCTTGAAAACTCTGTGGAGCACAGATCTACTCTGACACACATGGGGTCATCATGAGTCAGAATCAATGTGATGGCAACAGGTTTGTTCTTTGGGCAGGTTGGTTGGTATTTGGAATTTCTTTCTCAGCCCTTCAGGAGGAACCCAGGAGAGCAGCCTCCCTGGGTCTCCAGTGGCCACAGCATCAGGGCCCATCACTAAGGCTGAACGTCATGGCCAGCCTCTGAGCTTGGGTCAGAGGCATGTCCGGCTGCCTCATGAGGAGCAGGCCAGTGGTGGTCTGGCCAAGTTTCAGCTCTTCTGGGATAGCTATCCAGTGGGGCTTCAAAAACGACAGCTCAGGCTGGTGTGGAGAGAGTGACTGGGGCTGGGGGCAGTCAGTCTGTTCCTGAGTGTCCTCTGGGGCTGGGAGGCTTGTTCTGAAGGCCTCTTGCTCCACGGAGACCCTGGTCCACAGCATTCCCAGGAAAGAGTAACAGTGGAGGTAGATCCAAGGGCCTCTGTATCCACAAGGCCATTGTGAAGGACAAGGGTTGGATTCCTGCCTGTGTCCTAGACCCTGTAAGGGGAGCACTCATGCTTGTATGGAAGCTCAGCCTGGACAAGTGCGAAGGTGGCCACTGGTCACCTGCTGTGGCCCGCAGGGCCCCATGCGGGGCTTCCCCAGGCAGGTTCTGGAGAGTGTCCTGCTCTGTGGTTTTCTAGGAGTGCAGATACAGGAGGCCCTGGCAGGAAGCTGGTTTCCTGGCACAGGTGGTGACAAGACTTCCTTCCACCTCCTTTTGGGCTTGAAAAGCTGGAAGGGACACACTTGAGAAGCCTCTGGGGGGATCCATGCCACGCCTGGGTCACATGCAGTGACGGGCTAAGCCCACGCTGGGGGTGCCCTGTAACTCGGTGGTGGACGCTCTTTCTCCTCTTCTTCCCTGTAGACGTGGCCTGATGGATGCCCGGTGTGGACGATGAGGGACGAGCGTGCCTCCCACACCCCAGAGGTGACCCCAGAGCGAGCCCCGGATGCCCCTGCGACCCGGAACCATGCACCTGGCCTGCATGTTCTCCTCCATCCTCCTGTTTGGAGCCGCAGGCCTCCTTCTCTTCATCAGCCTGCAGGACCCCACGGAGCTCGCCCCCCAGCAGGTGCCAGGTGAGCCTCACCTTCCCCGTGAGGGTGCAGACTGGCGTGCTGAGCACAGGCCCTCCAGCTGGAGGACACAAGGTCAAGTGTGTGCCAAGATCCCCAGCAGCCAGAGGAGGGGTCTTGGCTTCTGACTGGTGGGCTTCAGCCTCAGAGTGGCAATGCTTGTCTAAGGTCAGACCACCAGCCTCTGGGCTCTGGCCTTTGACCTCCAACTGGCACATAGCAATGGGGCAGCCTCTCTGGGGAGTGCTGTTTGATGGGGAGCCTGACCGTCTGTTCAGCGGTTGCTCCCCTTTGGTGAAACTCAGATTTAAGGAGGATTCTGCCACCTCTTGAGACCTGTTCTACATTGTCTGGGACACCTCCTTGAGCCCATGATTCCGAAGTGCCTTAGTCATCTGGGGCTGCTATAACAGAATTACCACAAGTGGATGGCTTTAACAAAGAGAAATTTGTTCTCTCACAGTCTAGGAAGCTAGAAGTCCAAATTCAGGGCGCCAGCTCCAGGGGAAGACTTTTTCTCTCTCTTGGCTCTGGAGGAAGGTCCTTGCCATCAATCTTCCCTGCTCTAGGAGCTTCTCAGCACAGGAACCTTGGGTCCAAAGGTCGTGCTCTGCTCCTGGCACTACTTTCTTGGTGGTATGAGGTCCCCCTGTCTCTCTGCTTGCTTCTCTCCTTTGTATCTCAAAAGAGATTGACTTAGGACACAACCTAATGTTGTAGATTGAGTCCTGCTTCATTAGCATAACTGCCTGTAATCTGGCCTCATTGACATAGAGGTAGGATTTACAACACATAGCAAAATCTGATCAGATGACAGAATGGTAGACAATCACACCATACTGGGAATCATGGGCTAACAAATTTGACACACATTTTGGGAGGACACATTTCAATCCATCACACCAAGTGTGACTTAATTTTCCTGCATAGCCCTGAGGATCCCTTGAGTCCAGCACTTCCAGCCTGGGCAGAGGGGTTGGGGTCCTCCTGGCTCTGTGAGACCGAGAGCTGCTCCTGCTGGTCCCCCACTGGCCCCCCACTGGCTTACCTCCTGTGCCATGGCAGAAGCTGCAGTCATCTGGGGGCAGGTGGTTTGCTGGGAGTGTAGAGAAGTGAGGGCAGAATGGGTGGTTCATTGCCTCGGGGCAGATGAAATGTGGGGAGGGGGCTCAGGCAAGCTCCCTGCCCGAAGGAACCTGCTGACACCGCTGGCACGCAGCCTCCTTTGAGCATGGTAGGGCTGGAGGTCAGCAGGCGTGGGGCCGAGGCCAAGGATCACCTGCTTTGGAGTGTGAGGAAAGCGTCATTCTCAGGCCAGAGCAGCAACATCTCTCAGCAGTGGCCCTGTGGACCTTGTTGGGAGGGTCCTTGAAGATACTTGCTTACAGCCCACGTCCTCCAGAACACGGATATGCCCGTGCACCCCCGGAGACTCCCTTCTCCCAAGGGACACACACACTCACATACACACACACACACACACACACACACACTCGTGCTCAGTGCTGTGAGCCAGGGGCAGCTGGAAAAGGGCAGTGGAGACCAGAGGTGCAGGCCGAGGGATTCCTGAGCCGTCCCTGCCTGCCTCCCACAGCACAGGCAGGTGGGCACCACACAGGCACGTGACCCCGTCCTCGGGCAGGGAGGAAAGAGCGCTGTCCTAGTTCCCAGGGCTGCTGGAACAAAAGGTCTCTGGGTGGCACAAATGGTTAAGCACTCGACCACTTGCTGAAAGGTTGATGGTTCGAACCCACGCAGCACCTCCTCAGAAGACAGGCCTGGTGATCTGCTTCTGAGAGGTCACAGCCTTGAAAACCCTAGGGAGGCGTTCTACTCTGCACACACTGAGTCGCCACTAGTCAGGATCAACTCGACGCCAGCCAACAACATCAGTTGTAACAAAGTTCCTCAAACTGGGTGACTTAGAAGAACAGAAATGTATCGTCTCACAGTTTTGGAGGCTAAGAGTCCAAATTCAGGGTGTTAGCAGGCCCATGTTCTCTTGGGAGGCTCTAGCGGAAGGTCCTTTCTCCCAGCTCCCGGTAGCCCGGTGGCCTTGGCTTACAGCTGCAACGTAACTCCATAGTCACGTGACTGTCTTCTCTCCCTCTGTCCCTTTTTTATAAAGGCACCGCTCAGATTGGCTTAGGACTTGTTATGACCTTGTATTAACTGATAACATCTCCAGAGATCATGTTCACAAGTCACGTGCACAAGTACCAGGTGTTAGAACTTCAACATATATATTTGGAGACACAGCTCAGTTTGTGACAGGTACCCTGGCCTGCAGGCTCCCTCCAGCTGTGCCCTCAGCTTTTACCCACCCACCCAGCAGTGCTGCTCCTCTGTCTCTGCTCCCGATTGCTTTGCTGCTGCAAACAGGTGTATTTGCCCGCTCTGGGTGGCCCTAGTGCAGACCAGGGGCCCAGATGCATGGGAGGGAAGGCAGGAGGAACACCAGGAGGCCAGAACTGGGGCCCTGCACCTCCCCTTCCCCCGCCCCTGGGCCTGGCAGCTGCCACCAGAGGCCGTTTGTTGGGGAGGCTGATGAGTGGATGCTTTCATCACAGACAGTGGGTCAGAGGCAGCTGAGGCGGGCGGGTGGCCCCCAGGGGACGGCAGGCGAGTCATCACTGCTGACTCCTGTCTGGGCTGAACCCTCACAGTTGTAGCTGTCAAAAGTGGGTCTGGCTGCTCCCCAGGCTTCCAAAGAAGCCAGCACACGTGACTGAGCTTGCTTCTGTGCGGGGACTCTGCAGCCTCCTGCAAGTGCCCCGGAGTAACCAGTGACACCCTGAGTCAGCAGAACCAGCCCTGCTGACCCCCGAGCCCCACAGGGCAGCACCATCAGGGAGGAGGAGAGCCGGTCCCCGTGGGTGGGTGTTAGCTGTGCTTAAGCAAACTCCAGAAGTGGCGCTCAGACACTGCTGAGACACGTGTCTGTATGCCCTTGGTGCGTGCCTGAGTGTGAGTGTGCATGCGTGGTGGTGGGGACATGGGCAGAGCGGCCACATGCATTGATGTCACTGTCAGTGCCTGCTGTGGAACAAGCCTGGGAGAGAAGGATGAGCGAGTCTGTGGTGTCCCCAGGAACGGGGACCACACGCCCAGCTGCAGTGCACATCAGGTGCAGGCGGGATGTTCCTGGGTAGGAGACTGTCCTACTGCACTGCAGCCAGCTGGCAAAGCAGAGTGCTGGCCTCTCCTTCTGCGGGCAGTGGGCTCCCATCCCTCACATCAGCTAGCATCTCTGAGTGCACGCTCCTGTGCACCACCCCCTCCCTGTTACCGGGATTCCTGCTGGAGTGCACTGCTTGGAGAAGTCTGGAGCCTCTGGTAGGGCAGGCATCTAGGATAGCCTAAAGCTGGGGTGAGCAGCCGCAGCAGCAGGGTGGCACCAGCCTTGCAGAACCAGGTAAGGAACACGCTTGGGTCCTGAGCCATGCCCTTTGACTGTGAGTGGTGCTGGACTGCCCTTGGCTGGTGCCAGGTGATGGGCAGACCTTCATCACATCAAACCACAGTCATAAAACTTTAAGTAATGCTTACGTTACTTTTCCTGAGCAAAGTACTCCTGACACAGGCTGTTTGTGTTGATTTGTTACTATTCATTTATCCTTCCCCTGTACTTCTCACAGCAGCCTAATTGTGATTCGGGACCAAGAAAGCAATATCAAAGTAATTTTCCACAACATTGGTTACAATTTTCTTCTGATCTTTCAAGTGAAACAATCCCATCCTGTTGGCTTCTCTGAACATATAAACTTTGATTACGTTTATCTGTTGGAAACCAGTGCTTACAAAGTATATGTGTCCAGCCTTCTCCCAGTGGATTTCTGCCGAGGGAGGTGCCGACACAGGGCTGCCCTGCCATCTAGGTCGGGAGAGGCCTCTCGGGGGCCCCCGTCTGCAGAGGAAATTCCACACGGGTCGCTCTGGCTTTCACTCTAGTGGAAAATTTCCTGCGAACCAAGTTCCCTGGGCTCTGCTGTTGGAGGCACTGACGCAGGCAGGAGAGTAGGGATGGGCTTGAGAAGGCAGGTGGGAGTTCTTAGATGCTTGTGATCCCTTGGGATCGGGACGTCTTTCCTATTTCTCCCATGCACCACCAGGTGTCAACAGGAAGCAGCAGCCCCTGGACGTCTCATGGACCAGTCAGCAAACCTCACCTGGCTTCATGCATAAGAAGGAATCTTAGGAGATTGCCAGGTTTTGTAAATCAAGCCATGTTTTTAAAAAGTTTTGCAATATTAAATTAAACTTTTTGAAACCTGAATAGCTACCCGTTAACTTACCTGCAGGGGTAGTGGTGGTTCAGTTGTAGGATTCTTGCCTTCCATGCTGGAGACCCAGGTTCGATTCCCAGCCAATGCGCCTCACACGCAGCCACCAACCATCTGTCAGTGGAGGCTTTTGTGTTGCTATGTTGCTAAACAGGTTTCAGCAGAGCTTCTGAACTAAGACAGATTAAAAAGAAAGACCTAGCCATCTACTTCCAAAAAATCAGCCAGCGAAAACCCTACAGATCCCCAAGTGTCCATCAATAGATGAATGGATAAACAAAGCGTAGTGTATACACATAATGGAATATTTCTCAGCCATAAAGAGAAATGAAGACCTGAGGCGTGCTACTACATGGATGAACCTTGAAGACATCAGGCTGCGTGAAATAAGTCCATCACAAAACGACAAATATTGTTATGATCTCACTTCTATGAAATAAGCAAATATCTAGAAATCAAAGATTATTAGTGATTACCTGGGGTGTGAGGGAGGGGAAAGGGGAGCTTTTTGCTTAGGGGGCATTGAGTTTTCTGTGAATGGTGGCAGAATAATTTGGAAAAGGATAGTCAGAATGGTTGTACAGCTTAAAAAATATAATCCGTGTCACTGAATTGTACATGTAGAAACTGGTGAGGTGGCATATGTTTTGTTATGTATATTTTCACCAAACAAAGCAACAACAGTAAAAAGACCCTCTGGATCACAGTGGTCCAATCCCGTTGTGCATGGGGTTGCCCTGAGTTGGAGTCTGCCTTGATGGCAGCTAACCACCACCACCTAGCTGCATTCTAAAATTAGACTTTCTTACCCACCAGAGAATTCTCTTATCCAGTTACAGTTATTTTTTTAGCCTCCGGTATTGCCCAAGGTGAGGGCTTCTGCCCTCAGGAAGCTGATTCCTTGGTCCAGGAGACTCGTCCCTTCCCCAGGTGGAAGATTTGGAGACCAGGCTCGAGGTGGGAATAACAAACCCCAATGTGCTGGCTCTGAGGGTTGCAGAAGGCAGGCTTCCTGTGGTTGGGCAAACTGAACTTTTATGAGCTGACTTTCTTTATGAAATTTTTAGTATGGAGAGTTTGGGACATACCGAAGTAGACTAGAAGGGTACAGTGAACCCCATGTACCTGTCACCCAGCACTCCCAATGTGGTTAGGCTGGCCTCAACCACTTACTTCCCTCCTTCTGTATTATTTTGGAGCATATACCAGATACCATATCAGTTCATCCATAAACATTTCAATATATTTCTCTGCTTAAAAGATAACTTTTTTTTTTTAGCATGACTGCTATACCAATATCAAACCTAAAAGACAGCTAATTCCTTAATATTATTAAATGCCCAACCAGTGGTCAAATTTTTAATTGTCTCATAAATATTTGTAGAAACAGCAGGGCGGTGGTGTCTGACCTCCTCTAACTTCTTAAGGGGAAGGAGAAACAAGATGAGCAGCCCAAGGCTGGTTCCTATGAGGCAGAGGTTAGACATGCCCCCTCTCTCGGCCATCCTTACCAATTCTGACACCAGCTGTCCCTCCCATGGCACTCTACTTCTTTGCTGGGTTCAATAATTTCGTTGCAATGGCCACACAGAACTCACAGACAATACAATTGCGGAGTTTATTAGGGAAGTAAGAGGTTATAGTTCAGGTTCAGCAACACTCAGGATACGGCTCTTCCATTGAGACAGCCTCGTTCTAGCTGTGCCCACAGGCACACGTCTCTGGCCCTCGGCCTCTGCCCTGCTCGGGCAAGTGTTACAAAGCTTTTAGCTCTGCTGGTAAGTGCCCAGAGGCAGCCTATTCTGCCAGCAAGCCTGCTGCCCAAAGGCACTCAACTTTCTCGCTCTGTGAGCTGGGAAGCCCACTTTGCAATCCTTTGCTCCTCTCTCCTGCCGCCATTTCTCTGCCACTGCTTCTCACTGTCTTCAGTGCCACAGCTCTCTCTCTCTGTGTGTGTCTCTCTCTCTGTGACTCTCTCTCTCTCTCTCTGTGTCTCTCTCTCTCTCTGTGTGTCTCTCTCTCTCTCTGTGTCTCTCTCTCTCATTTTCTGGGTCCAGGAGCCTCCCAGCCAGGGATTCTGGGTCCAAAGGATGTGCTCCCCTCCTGGCTGTTCTTCCTTGGTGGTGGTGGGATCCTCTCTCTGCTCTGGAATTTTAAGCCTTGTGGGATGGCAAAACTGACCAGTCCCCTTGACGGGCCACAATTACCCTGTTTGCACAGTCTCGCCCAATCACTTGGGTGGGAGTTACAAGACCATGGCGAGAAACGCCACACAAAAGCGATCCCTCACGCTGCAATATTGTAACTGCTTTCTTCCCCCAGTTTGTTTCATCCAGTATCCAGATAAGGTCCACACATTGCACTTGGTTGGTAAGTCTTTTAATTTATAGGTTCTGTCCTAGTTTCTGAGGGCTGCCATACCAAAATACCACAAACTGGATGACTTGACAAATTCTCTCACAGTTCTGGAGGCTAGAAGTCCAAAATCAAGGTGTCAACAGGGCCATGCTCTCCCTGAAGGCTCGGTAAGAGGCATCCCTTCTTGTTGTTTCTAGCTTCTGGTGGTCCTACGCATTCCTTGGCTTGTGGCAACATAGCTCCAGTTTCTACCTTCATCTTCATGTGGCCATCTTCCCTGTGCATCCCTCCGTGTCTGTTTTTATAAGGACAACAGGCATATTGGATTAGGCCCCACCCTACTCTAGTATGACCTTATGTTAACCAATTACACCTATAAAGATGCCATTTCTAAATAACGCCACATTCCCAGGTACTAGGGGCTAACATATCTTATATTCAACATATTCATATTCAACATATCTTTTGGGGGAACCCAAATCAACCCATAATAGGCTTCCTCTCCATCTCTATTTTTCGCTTGCCATTTATTTGAAGAATTCTTGCCTTACATGCAGGAGACCTGGGTTCAATTCCCAACCAAAGCACCTGATGTGCGGCTACCACTTGTCTGTCTGTGGAGGCTTGCCTGTTGCTATGATGCTGAACAGGTTGCAGCAAAGCTTCCAGGCTAAGACAAACTAGGAAGAAAGGCCTGATGACGTACTTCTGAAAAATCAGCCATTGAAAACCTGGTGGATCAGAACAGGATGGAATCACAACTCACGGTGTCCCCACGAGTTGGAGGCTGACTCAATGACAGCTAACAGCGATTTATTTAAAGAAACCAGGTTATTAGTCCTGTAGAGGTTTCCACTGTTGGGATTTTGCTTATTGTGCCCCTTTGGTATAGTTTAATTTGTCCTCTGTTCTCTGTATTCCCTGAAAATTAATTAAATGTAGCAGTTTGATCAGATAAAAAGGTTGAGATATATGTGTGTGTGTATATATATATTTTTTTTTTTTTTTTTTTTTTTGCAACAACTCCCCCGCGGGGTGCTATGTTCTTCATCAGGAGGCTCTCATCCACTTGGCTCTCTTTGGTGATGTCATTAGCCACCAATGATCGTGCCTAGATCCATACACTCGTTAGGGATGACACGCGGGTGGTGTTCTAATTTTATTATTCCTTCTTCATTTTGTAAGTGGAATGGATTTGGTTTCAGTGGGGTGAGTTGAGTTGTGGTTAGTAACCCACGAAGCTGAAGTGAATGGTGGATTGACTGCTTTATTCATTAGTATATAAAAAATATGTTTTTTTGGTTTTTAGCTTTGGCTTTTGCAGAGAGAGTTTTCTTAAGTGGGGCCACTCATGTGCCAGCCGAAGTAGGTCTTTGCTCTCGCCTGGAGTTATGGGGCTGTGGATGGTGGTGTGGGGAACCAGGGCTGGGGTGACAAGGGGGAAGGCAGCCACAGTTGACAGCAGAGTTCTCTCTCAGGGACTTCACAGTGCAGGCAAAAGGACTGGTGGACAGCCCCTGATGGATTTTTGGTCTCTAGCCTGCCCGGGGGCCTTCCTTGCAGGGCACGGGGGCATTCAGGGGTAATAACAATAATGTTGTTATGTGCTGTCAAGTTGATTCCGACTCATAGTGACCCCATGGGACAGAGTAGAACTGCCCCTTAGGGTTCCCTAGGCTGTAATCTTTATGGGAGCAGATTGCCAGGTCTTTCTCCTGCAGAGCCACTGGTGGTGGGTTCCATCTGCCAACCTTTCGGTTAGCAGCTGAGCGCTTAACCATTGCGCCACCAGAGCTCCATAATAACAATAATAGCAAACATTTGCTGAGCATTTCATGGGCCACGTCCTGTGCTAAGCACTTTACGTATTTTAATGCATATAATTCAAGGGCTCAGCTGCTAACCAAAAGGTCGGCAATTCAACTCCGCCAGACACTCCTTGGCAACCCTATGGGGCAGCTCTACTCTGTCCTATAGGGTCACTGTGAGTCAGAATCGACCTGACAGCAACAAGTTTGGGTTTTCCGTTTGTTTGTTTGGATGATCACCCCCACTTTAAAGCTGAGGTGCCAGGCACTCACTGGGGAGGATTCACACAGTAATCATCGTTAGTGCTTTCAGAGCCCTTCCCCCCATGCCAGGCACCATCACGGGCAGCTTGCACGTGCGTAATGCTCATTTATACGTTAAAAACCCCACGCGTCTACCACCGCTGACGGCTCTGACCAGGATCACAACAGAGGGTTCTGGACAGAGCTGGAGAAGGTTGTAGAGCATAATTCTAACTCACAAAAAAAGACCAGATTTACTGGCCTAAAGGAGACTGGAGAAACCCCGAGAGTATGGCCCCCAGACACCCTTTTAGCTCAGTGGTGAAGTTACCTTCGAGGTGCACTGTTCAGCCTGGGAGCGGACAGCCCAGTAAAACCATGAGAGTAACGAGGTACAGGAGTCCAGTGACAAGGCCCAGAAGGCAGAAGGGGAGTAGGAAGCTGATGATAGGGAACACAAAGTAGAGTAAGGATATTGTTGATGTGTTGTGAGATTGTTAACCATTGTCATAGGGCAACATTTGTAGTAACTGTTAAATGGGAGACTATTTTGTCCTGTAAGCCTTCATTTTAAGTGAGAATAACAGCACAATTAGAAGAGCGTAGTCAATGTCACTTAAATGTGTATGTAAAAAAATTTTAGAAATGGAAAAAAAAAAATTCTAGGTACATGCAATGGTCTGTAACAACAAACTTGTGCTACTTTGTGACACTTATTAAAATATTATTATTATTAAGAAAAAAAAACCCACGCGTTAAGTACCATTGCACCATTTCACAGATGAGAATACTGAGGTACAGAGAGGTTAAGAGGTGTGCCCAAGGCCACACAGCTTCTCAGCTTCAGAGCTGGGATTTGCCCTTGGCAGGCTGGCTGTTGACGACTACAAGGTACTACCTTCCTGGCAGCTGTGACACCATGCACTCCCTGGTCTGGGCCCACAGCAGAGTGTGGGCAGAGAGAACAGCATGGATAAAGATTTGGAGGCCTGAGAGAGTGGTACGTGGAGAACTCTAAGTGTTAAGGGGCTGGGTAGGACCTGAGACCACAGCTCAGCAAGCCCTTGGAGCATTGCACGGGAGCCTCTGGCCCAGGCAGAGAGGAGCTGTGGCTCCTGAGAAGACTTGCTCTAGTGGTTGCATGTCTGGGGCTGTGGGCAGGGAGCAGGGGAAGAGACATGACAGGCTCAAGGAGACCAGCTGGGAGGGTGTTGAGTGACCCAGGAAGAGACGGCAAGGACTGGGGCAGATTGGGGGCGGGGGATTCAGGGACAGCCAAGGAGTCAGGAGTCGGGTGAAGAGTTGCTAACCCCGTGGGTGGACGAGAGGGTAGGAGGGGTGAGGAGGGCAGTGGTCTCCGTACAGGATAACTCTGGAGTTTCTGGCTCTGGCAGATGGGGGCCAGGGGCACCATTCACCAGGCAAACACGCCAGAGGGGGAGTGGTCTTGGGGAGCGGGCAGGAGATACGCATTCCACTTTGGGCTTTTGGCACCTGAGATGCTTGTCAGGATGTGTGGAGTGGCCCTGTAGCTCTTCCACCAACCACACAGCCCGGGACCGGGTGAGAGAAGCAGGAAGCCCCACCTTCTCTGCTCACAAGCGCATCCACTCCTTCACTCTCGTACACCAGGACTGGACCTTGGGCAGCACACTGAGCTGACCCCCTGGGACACACAGGGAGGAAAGGGCTACTGTCTGGGGCCATCCTGGCCAGGAGAGCCATCCCTGTGAGGGGCTGGCGTCTGTAGACTTGTGTCTGCTCCATGCTTCCAGGCCAGGAAGCTTCCTTGTGTGGCACCCTGCACTCCCTGTTGGGCTGGACGTCACCTTTGTGAATCCACCTTCCTGCTCCCTGTGTCCTGTTCAAGAGCACATGCTGTAAGCCTACCACAGACCCAGGGCAAGATCTCTCCCATCTGTGCAGACCCCTGTGAGCTCAGCCCGCTGAGCTGTGCTGGGAGGGGGAGGGGTGCAGAGGAAGAGCGAGAGCGCAAGGAAGAGACTTGGGCTCAGCTCTCAGGAGCTCACCATCTGTAGGGTCAGAAAAGGAGCTTACCCAGCCCTTTCCCTCCAGGACTCCAATCTGGGGGCAGTGGAAGGGAGAGTTGGCCCTACCTTGGAGGGGCTCTCAAGGAGGGAGACAGAACTCTCGCAGGAGACAGAGCAAGGCAGGCTGTGAACTCTGGCTTGATAGCTGCTGCAGTGTTGAGAAAGGGGCTCCCAGCAGAGCTAGAGGAGTCAGGAGGGTTTCCTGGAGGAGGGGAGCTGTGGGCTGCTTTTTTACCTTCTCTAGCACGCAAGAGGTGATCAGGAGGTGAGCTTCAGGGCTGACCTGCAGCATCAGCAGTGAAGAGGGCTCCATAGGAGCCTGAAATCTCTCCAGAGTGTACACTGCTGAGTGCCTTGCCCAAGATCTTACAGCTGGAAGTCGACACAGCCGAAATTCAGACCGACCTGCATCTGATGGGTCTGGGTCAGGCAGGGTGGTGTCAACCAGAGAAAGTGTGGCCCTCACCCTCCATTCCAGAGTCACCCGGGACATTCACCAGCTTGTGCTGGTGCCCACAGGCTCACTGCCATGCCAGAGGTTTGTCTTGGTCCCCTAGTGACTGTCTAGGTGTGTCCCCCCAGAGCTCTGTGATCACACCACCAGGCAAGAGCCCTGGGAGGGCTAGGGCCACAGAGAAGCTCCTGAGAGGCTCACAGCTCAGGAGCGTGAGGGTGATGAGTAGGTGGAAGTGCGTGGCCACCCCTCCACCACCCTCTGGGCAGCTGGGCCAGGCTGGCCTCGGGGGAGGGCCCACCTGCTGGACCTGGCCCTTCCTGAGCCAAGGTGTTGAAGTCCACGCTCCTTCCCAGGCTGGGGAGCAGCCCCTCTGGTTTGCGTGGAGCTGTTTGCTTTCCCCAGGCAGGTGGGTTTTACTGGAATCCCCATGAGTCTATTTCCTGAAACCATTTCTAGCAGCATTGCGGAACATCGTACATATTTCCTACAAACCTTGCGAGGCTGACACATCCTTGTTGTGACTGTGAATATCAGAAGTGACATGTAATTGCAGTGATCCATCCTGTTAAGTAGCTGGCAATATATCATTGCAAAATCAGCAGGGCTAGGACTCTCACAATCCAGTGTTTCTAAACAATGTACCTGCAGCATCTTCAGACTGTCTTACCAAACACTGCCGAAGGGTCACGAAGGCTGCCTGACCCTTCCATGGCTTGCCTTCTTGGATCCACAGCAAAGAGAATTTTACCCAGGGAAAAACCACCCACCAGATTTTCAGACTCATCAGATAATGCCCCAGGCTCTCAAAGTCAGGACTGTGGGTGGGCACGCTTGGAAAATCACTCCTTCCAAGCATGACCTTTAGCTTCCTGCCCCCCTTTCCTTGTAAACTCCAGAGTCTTTGTGGGAGTTCTTTCTGGTACCATGGGGTGGGCAGCGAGCGAGGGAGCTATACCATTGCTGTATAGGCAGAAGGAAGGAAGCCGGGTGGGGTCAGTGTGGACAATGGAGGATTGGAGACTGGAGGACCAGGCAGGTGGCCAGAGCCCAGGGGTACAGATGGCTGGGCCCCACCATGTTGTGGTAGGAGCATCAAAGCAGGGCCTGCTGCACTTCACAAACGCTGGGGGAGGAGGGGCACCAGTCACACTGTTCTGTGCTAATTCCGGGCTAGCATTCACTTAGACTAGGGTGTGAATGGTGCTCCCTGTAGCTGTGCAAAGTGGCAGTACTGATGAAGGGGCAGAGCATGGAGCCCCCACATGTCAACAGGCCAACAAGTGCCAGAAGTGAGGGTCAGAGGATGCACCCCTCAAGTCTGGGTATCCTGAGCCCCAGGATTTGGTGGGCTGGCTTTGGAGCCTCCACTGGATCTGCTGTGGGGAGGGGTGGATCTTGAAGGACCCTCACTGTGGCACTCCCTGGGAGACCCTGATCTTAGGGGTGCCATTGTGAGACTTATCTCTGCAGAAGGAGTTTATCTACCCCGACACCATTCCTGGTGCAGCCCCACCCACGGCTCTGGCATCTGCATCTGCCATCCGGTGTGGCTTTGACTTCCTGGGTTCCTCCGCCCCTGTGCATGTGGAGGAAATATTTCACTTCTTCCTTCAGAAGATGCCCTGGAGGTCTCTAGCCAGAGCCTCTCTTTCCTTTGGTGCACTGAAGTATGCTAAATGAAAAATAATGAGCACGTAGAAACTAATAACAGGAATCACCTAATTCAATTAGGAAACAGGCATCATATCGCTGTAATCTGAAAATTAATATTAATAGAAAATGGTCCCAGAATTGTTAAGTTAAAGGTTCCTAGGGGTGGGGAATTAAAAAGGAGAGCAGAATGGAAAATTGGGACAGTCATATCCAATAAGAGCAAGACTTATGTTTTTCAGCGAACTCAACTAAAATGCTAAAAGTACAAACAAAATAGTTGTGTGGGTCTAATGAAGTAACAAACATAAATGACTTTGAACACCACAGAGCTCCGCACGTACGTGTATGGTGATAATTTTTAAAATGAGACAATGTAATTAAGCTTCAGTGTGCGTGAAACATAGTAACAGTTATTGTTCACTGGGTGCCAGGCACTATCCTAAGTGCTTTCGTTTCATCTTCCTCCACCCTAAGAGGCAGGCATTATTACCTCTATTTACAGACGCCCAGGGGCTAAGTCAGTTGCCCATGGTTCTGCAGGGAGAGTGACTGAGCCAGGCTTCGAACCTGCGCCTTCAGATTCCAATTCCCTGCTCAGCCCACTCTGCCCCCCTTACCTGTTGCTACTAGTTAGTGTCATGGTCTGTATTTCTTTTATTTTCTGATGTTATTCTACCGTTTCCTCAAAAGACATCATTTCTTGCAGATTTCGGCTGCAGCCTGCCTCCCTGAACCCGCCTCAAAGACTCCCTGAGCTGTTTTGGTTAATAAAACCACGACAAAGACACCTTCTGAAATTACAGCCCTCTGGAAAACTGGGTCTCCCACTGTGTGCTAGCCTGGGCCGTTCTCAGGCGCCCCGTCCCCAGGAAGCCCTGGTTTCAGGCTGTGTCTCCACAGCAGCCAATTGTTTCACCGGGGCCCCCCACAGGGGTGAATCAGGCTCTGTTCCCCTGCCACATGAGTCACGGCTTAGGGGCCCAGAATAGGTCTCAGGTGTGGGCTGACTCCTTTCCCGCTCTGCCTGGCTGGAATGAATTGGAGGGGCGGGGGTGGGGGAAGCAGAGGGGAGGAAGAGGAAGAGGAGGAGGAGGAGGTCAAGGTACGTGTCTGAGATGCCCCCGATTTACGCCTGGTCTGGAAGGCTGTGTTGCGCCCAGGCCAGGTGTTGAGGCCAAGCAGGACTCTAGCCTGGGTGTTGGGGAGGTTTCCGCACGGTACTGAACTTCCTCTCCCCACACCTGCGCCCCGTCCTCCCCTCACCCTTTCCCCACTCACTGACCAGGCATCTTCAGTGGGGTCACCTGACATCAGTGCCAACCCCCACTCCCATTGTCCAACCTCTTGGCCCAGGAGATCTGCCTGGGAGAGGGGGAGGGCAGGGGAGACTCCAGCCTCAAAGTGTCTCAGTCTCCAGGGGGTGGCCCCTGCTGCCTGGCCCGCCTGCTCCCTCAGTCTCACCCTGCCACTAGTCGCTGGGCACGGTGGGGACCAGGGTCCGAACACACAGTGAATCTGAACACAGCACCACTGCCAGCATGGCGAAGGGACCCGTGGGGTCCAAACACCTTCCTATCGAAGCACCCCCCAGCCCCCCACCTTCCTGGTGTTCTCCTAGAGCCCTCCGTCCCAGCATGGGCGTGGGGAAAACGGTTCTGTGCCCGGCACACACTCGAGAACGTGCCCTGCACACGCTCAAGAGCAGGGCAGTTGCTACAGCGTCATTGTTCTCCATGGCCACTGGGTGGTTCTTGTTTTTTTAAACCCTGAAAAGGTCATGGTAGTAGTTATGACAACGAAGCGCTGGAGGGCTGGTTCTTGAGGCAGATCAAGGGCGTGGGCTTCTCAAGAAGGCCCATGGGGGGTGGGCTGAGGCCTGTGGCCTCAGGTGAGGCCTGTGTGAAGCTCAGCCGACACCACCTGCCTCCCGCAAGGTTCTGCTAATCCTGGTTATGGTGACACGCTTAGTGTGGCTCTGGGGGCAGCGGCCCCTCTCCCCCTCTTCCCCCTCCTCCTCCCAACATTTGCAGGAAGTTGGGAGTTGCCAGGCAGATGGGGTTTAACCGTCACCTCTCTGCTGAAGCTTTTTTGATGAAGCTCATTTCCCAGCTTTTGTGGGGCTCCAGTTTTAACTAAATCATGGTGGAACTCAGTGGATGAGTTCTCTCATCTTCAAATTTTATTTACGTGAGGAAAAAAAGCTTAAATCCGCTCAATTGCCCCAGACCTCTGCAACTCAGGGGCCCTGCCCGAGGCTGCTGGCACCTGATGGGGCTGGAAGCGTGCCTGAGGGTGCTCCAGTTCACTGGGGTCCAGGCGGGAAGTCGGGGGCACCTCTCCCCTTGCCCTGAGACCTGGTCGCAGCATTTCTTGGCCCTTCCTCAGAGGCCCGGAGACCACTTAGAGTGGGCTGACCCTGTCCAGACTGACCTCCTCACATGGTTGTCCCCAAAGCAGGCCTCGGAGGTCCAGTTCCTGCTCAGTGGTTCTCAACCTAGGTGGTTCTAAGCTTGGGTTGGATTGAGGGGGTGGTCTGTGAACCCCTCACCAAGTTTTGGTTGTGTGTCCGAATGTGTCATCCTGGGAAGGCCTCGAAGGTGATCATCAAATCATGGAAGGAGTCCTATGACCCCTTCCCTCCTCATGACATCACAGGGAGGAGTCCTTGACTTCCCCAAAAGGCTGCAACCACTTGTGAAGGCATTTGACTTTTGCGCTGGGGGCCTGGACCCACCTGGGAGGGAGGAAATGGAGAGAAAAAGGGATGAGGGGATGTCATTGACAACCATGTGGGATCATTGGGGTCCATCAGAAAGTATCTGAGTGACGCTGCCAGGGAGGGAGAGACCACGGTGTTTTGGGGGTCAGGGAAGGTGCTCAGCTCCCACTTGAGTTCTGTGTGAGAATGTGGACCCAGCGTGGACAGATCTCCCCCTTTTTGTTTTTTCTTAAAGAGAAGCTTATTATATGCCGTCCAGTCAGTTCTGACTCATGGTGACCCCATGTACAACAGAACGAAACGTTGCGCACTCCTGTGCAATCTTCCTGATCTTTGGTTTGCTTGAGTCCCTTCTTGCAGCCACTGTGTGCTGAGTACCTTCCAACCTAGGGAGCTCATCATCCAGCGCTAGAACCGACAGTGTTGTGCTGTGATCCATAGGGTTTTCACTGGCTCATTTTCGGAAGTAGATCGCCAGGCCTTTTTCCTAGTCTGTCTTAGTCTGGAAGCTCTGCTGAACCTCTTCGCTGTGGGCAACCTTGCTGGAATTTGAAATACTGGTGGTATAGATAGCTTCAGCATTCTATCAATTCGCAAGCCACCACAGTATAACAAACTGACAGACAGATGGTGGCAGAGAAGTTAGGAATCTATATACATATGTGAATCTGACTGATTTTCAGATGGCAGCTCAGATTTTAGAAGGTGTTTTTCAGAGTTCGATGACTGGTCCCGCTTGGCACCTTCTATTGGTTGGATTGGATGGACTGGATGGAGAGGTTCTGTCCAGTATCCCAAACCTGCCCTCCTAAAGGAGGCCTGGCCCCTGCAGCCATCACTGACTCTGCACCGGGCCTCCCTATGCCCCCTGGGAGGACAGAGGTGGTAGGTCTCCCCGATGGGGGAGGGGAAACTCTGCTGACTCTTTGCAGCCTTGGCTGGACTCCCATCAAGCCCAGCCCAAGTGGGTCATGGGCAGAGAGCTCCTCCAGGTGACTGCTGACTGACAGCAACCCCACAGAGTCCTGAGGAGCCCCTGTCTGAGTCGGGGGGCCAGGAGCCCCGCCCGTGTTTGTGATGTCTCAGACATTTGTTCCCTCTTCAGGCAGGGGGCCTGGGGGCCCAGAAGGTGGTCCACGGTGTGGGGGGGGGGACAGAAATCAGGGGTTGGGGTGCTGAGGGGGAGCACACAATTAAAACTGTCCTTTGTCTGCACACAGTTACTCCTGTGGAAATATTTACACCCACCAGCGAGCTTCCATTGCTGTGAATAAACGAAAAATCTTTTCTCAAGAAGATTTCCTGCAGGGGAGTGGGGAGGGGGGCTGTGGGTGCCCTGTAGGGTGCGATTGGGTTTAAATGGGAAAGGATTTCTCCCACAGTGAGGGGGTGGGGGATGGCTCCACTGGCATCATTTCTTCCCCATCTAGGACACCGTCTCTGTGGCTGTCACACTTGTCAAGGGTACGGGGAAAGGGGCCAGGCCTGGCCCAGTACAGGGCGCTTTGCAGACTCTTCCTTCCCTACTGCTTCTACATCGGGGCAGTGTCGTCGGGGCTGCGAGTGGGACTGGAGAGTCCCAGACAGCCTCAAGGAGGCGGCACCTGGAGGTATGGAGCTCCTACTGTGCCCCGGGCACTGTGCTTCCCATGCTTTACAAATATGCCCTCACTGGCTGCTCACAACATCCCATCTCCATTTTACTGATAGGGAAGCAGAGGCACAGAGAGGTGAAGCCACTTGCTCAAGAACACACAGCCAGTGGCAGTGCCTAAACTAGAACCTGGATCTTTTGACCCCCAAGACACAGGGTCTTATTGGTGACCCCAAAGCCCCAACTCTGAGGCCACAGTGGTAGAGGGCCAGCAGTGGGACCCTGCCCGGCACCGCCAGGCTGATGTCTGGGCTGTTTCATTCCAATGTATTGCAGACACACCTTCTTCTGGCCCAGGTACGCGTGCGTGTGCACTGGTGAGAGATGTGGGCTGCTGTGAACGTGTGAGCGTGTCTGGCTCTCATCCATGATCGTGGACATGTGCGAGTGTGTGTGCTCACCCCTGTATTAGTACACGACCATGAGGCATGTGCCTGCCTCCGGCGCACAGCTCCGGTGGGAGACACTTCACACACCAAGTGAAGTGTGCTGGCTGCTCTGGGCCACAATGACATTTTCACGGAGGATGAGCAGACCCAGGACACGCACCATTATGGCCCAAGGAGGGGCAGGTGACTCCGGCACCAAGAGCTGCGTTATCTGTCAGTTGTAAGCCATAGAAGTGAGTAATTGCCATTCCAGCAGGAACTCAGCAAAACCGGTTATTATAACCCCTGCCTTCGACCCGAACAGACCAAATAATGAAATTACCTTCATAATATTTCAGGTCGAGTGATCACTGCTTGAATTAGTTCCTCCCCAGAACCCAGCCAGAAGTAATAGCAGTAATTAAAGGATTTCCTGGGCTTAAAGCTAGTCTGCTCGTCAAGCACGTGCAGTGTGGGGTTTGCAAAATTCACTGTGTCTCATCCCTTCACCGGGGAATGGGGAGGACAGTTAGCAAGAGCAGAAAGACCACGGCAAGAAGGAGGCTGGTTCTGACTGCTGGAGGCACCTTTCCATTTTCACTCGTTTATTTTAGAAACATTTATTGAGCACCCACCTGGGATGGGCACTGGGATTCAGTGAAGAATAGGGCCACAAGATTCCTGTTCCCATGGAACTCATAATGAGTAGGCTGCGGAGAATTCCTGGTTTCCATCCTGTCTCCTTTCCAAGCAGGCGTTTCAGCAGAGTTCCCAGGAGTGGTGGGCACTCCTGGAACTGCCTCGTCCTCCACTTTGGGGCCCATGAGTTTGATCTGAGCCCGCACCTGTGCTGGGACTTCCCAATGATCAGAGAAAGAGAAAAGGAGGCTTGATGCACATCTCACCAGTCCTGTCTGCTAGACAGAGGGGCAGGGGAGCCAGGTTTAACAGCAGGAGGGGTTGAGTTGGGGCTTCCCTTCACACCCAGGCTGGGACATCCCTCCACCAAGGCTGTTTCTGATTTCTCTTTGCCTCACTTAGGGGAAGGCATAGCCCTCCACGGGGAGCTCCCAGACTTGGACAGAATCTGCCAGAATCCCATGAAAGCAAATACTGGTAGTGTGGCCAATCCCAGCAGTGTGGCAGACTGAGCTGATGTGCTCACCCTTCTGGGTAAAATAGAACCTAACAATTCTTTAAAACTGAAGAAGAAATCTCAGGAGCCAGAAAAGGAAAGAGACTTAGAAGCAAAGCCTTGAGTGAGCTCCAGGGGACACCTGCCAAAGCTTTTAAAAACAGCTTTATTGAGGTATCATTTACATGCCATAAAACTCACCTATTTTTAGTGTACGATGCTTTTTAGTAAATGCATAGAGTTGTGCAACTCTCACTACAATCCAGCTTTAGAATAGTTCCATTTTTCCCCCCACCCAAATCCCTTGTGACCATTTGTAGCCATTCCTATTCCCATCCTCAGTCCAGGATAACCAGTAGTCTACTTTCTGTCTCCATAGGTTTGCCTTTTCTGGACAGTTCATATAAATGTAATCACACAATAAACCCGCTGCCATCGAGTGGATTCCGACTCATAGCGACCCTATAGGTCAGAGTAGAACTGCCCCATAGAGTTTCCAAGGAGTGCCTGGTAGATTTGAACTACTGACTTTCTGGTTAACAGCCATAGCTCTTAACCACTATGCCACCAGGGTTTCCAGTCATACCACACGTGGTCTTTTTCCCTGGCTTCTTTCACTTGACATAATGTATTTGAGGGTCATCATGTTGTAGCTTATCTTGTAGTTCATCCCTCTTTATTGCTGAATAGCATGCCATTATATGGAGTTTTTTGTTTAGCCATTCGCTAATGGACAATCAGATTAATGTTGCTATGAACATTCGTGTGTAAGTCTTTGTGCAAACATGTGTTTTCATTTCTCTTGAGTAGACACTTAGGGGTGGAATTGCTAGGTTGCATAGTAAATTTACGTTGAACTTTTTAAGAAACTGCCAAGCTGTTTCTAAAGTGGCTGCACCGTTTCACGTTCCCACCAGTAGTGTATGAGGGTTCCAGTTTCTCCTCATCCTCATCAACACTCAGTTATTATTTCTTTTTAATTATAGCCATTCTAGTGAGCGTGAAATGGTATCTCATTTTGGTTTTAACTTGCATTTCTCTAATGACTAATAATATTGAGTATATTTTCAAGTGCTTATTAACTGTTGGAATATCTTCTTTGGTGAAACACTTATTCAGATCTCTTGGCCAATTTCAAAAATGGGTTATACGTCTTCTTGTCGAGTTGTAAAAATTCTTTATTTTTCTAGATACAAATTCTTTATCAGATTTGCAGATATTTCTCCCAGTCTGTGGCTTGTCCTTTTGCTTTCTTTAAAGTTGTCTTTTAAAGTGCACAAGTTTCATATTGTGATGAAATATAATTTATCACTTTTTTCTTTTATGGATTGTGTTTTGGTACCTCAAAGCCATCTTTGCCTCACCTAAGTTTATGAAGCTTTTCTCCTACGTTTTCTTCTAAAAGTTTTATAGTTTTTGTTTTTACATCTATGTCTGTGATCCATGTTGCTGTTGTTAGGTGCCGTCGAGTCGGAACTGAGTCGGTTCTGTCTCATAGCGACCCTGTGTACAACAGAATGAAACACTGCCCAGTCCTGCGCCATCCTCACAATTGGTCTTATGCTTGAGCCCATTGTTATAGTCCCCGTGTCAGCCATTTGTTGAGGGTCTTCCTCTTTTTTGCTGACCCTCTACTTTACCAAGCATGATGTCCTTCTTCAGGACTGATCTCTTCTGACAACATGTCCCAAGTATGTGAGACGTAGTCTCGCCATCCTTGCTTCCAAGGAGCATTCTTGTTGTACTTCTTCCAAGACAGATTTGTTCATTCTTTTGGCAGTCCATGGTATATTCAGTATTCTTTGCCAACACCACAATTAAAAGGCGTCAATTCTTCGGTCTTCCTTATTCATCATCCAGCTTCAGCATGCATATGAGGTGATTGAAAACACCATAGCTTGGGTCAGCTGCACCTTAGTCTTCAATATGCTTTTCAACATATTGATCCATATTGGGGTAATTTTCATGTATTATGTAAGGTGATGGTTTAAACTCATCTTTTTGCATGTGAATGTCTGATTGTCCCAGTACTATTTGTTGAAGACTATCTTTTCCACCATTGAACTGCCTTGGCACCTTGGTAAAAAAATAAGTTGACTATTAATGTAAGGGTTTATTTCTGGAGTCTCAATTCTATTCCATTGATCTGTATGTCTACCCTTACTCCAATACTACAATGTTTTGATACTGTAGTAAGTTTTAAAATCAGGAAATGTAAGTCCTCCAGCTTTGTTTTTTTTCAGTATTTTTTGTCTATTGTGGATCTTTTGCATTTCCATGTAAATTCTAGGATCAGCTTGTCAATTCCTGCGAAACAAAACAAAAAAAGTAGGTGGATTTTGATAGTGACTGCATTGAATCTAATGATCAATTTGGAGAGAATTACCATTCTAACACTATTGAGTCTTCCAGTCCATGAATACGGAATGTCTCTCCATTTACTTAGATATGCTTTCTCTTAGCAATATTTTATAGCTTTCAATGTACAAGTTTTGCCTTTATTTTGTTTAATTTATTCCTAAGTGTTTTATTCTTTTTGATGCTGTTGTGAATGAAATTGTTTTCTTACTTTTGTTTCTGGATTGTTCCTTGCTAGTACATGTAAATAAATTGATTTTTGTATATTAACCTTCTAACCTACCATTTGTAACCTGTCTGTCTGTATGTCCACCTCTCTGTCCACCATCTGTCCATCCTCACTTGCAGTGACATACTGTAAAAACTCACCACGGCTTAGTTTGTGACTCCTTTAAAAATGATGTGAGTCCTCACCCTCTGGACAGTAGCCAGGCATCACTCTCCTCCCCGGGGAGAATGACGCCAGCTCCCCAGGCTGAGCATCACCATTTGTTGGTAGGTTATAGTTCCTAGTTCCTTAGGATTTCTACATGCAGAATTTTCTACAGCATTCCATGTTGTCTGCGAATAAAGAGAGTTTTACTTACCTATTTCTGATTTAGATCTGTCCCTTAAAGTTGTTACCTGTGCTTTAGATTAACTGTTGTCGGTTAATACTCATATAGATAATTCTTTATAAGAGTGCTATGCTCGGGCAAACATTCTTTATTAATTGGACTAAATTGTAGTTTAATGATGGCTTCATGGGATAGTTTTTGGTTCAAGTTTAAAGCAGAGCCTCAAACCTGTTTTTTCTGGTTTGAACTCCTGCTGAGAGTTTGCATTTCTAACAAGTTCCCAGAGGATGCTAATACTGCTGGTTAGGGACCAGTTCTGAGAACCACTAGTAGATCCATGGTTCTCAAAATTTATTATACATAAGAATCACCAGGGCATCTTGTTAAAATGTGGATTCTGATTCAGTATACCTGGGATGGAAATGCAGATTCTCAGCAGGGGTTCAAACCAGTTCGAGGCACTAGTTTAAAGATTATTTCCAGGCTTTAGATTTGGGGGTTCTCCCAGTCTCAGTAGAGCCAATAAGTCTGGTTTCCATATGAGTTTGAAGTTCTGTTCCACACTTTTTCTCCTTTTGATCAGGATCCATCTTTTGGGTTCTTGATCAAAACGTTCAGTAATGGTGGCTGGGCACCATCCATTTCTTCTGGTCTCATGGTAATGGAGGCAGTAGTTTATGGAGGCACTTAAACCTTCAGTCCATTTCCTTCTCCAATTCCTGTGTCTCCTTCTTCCTCTGCTGTTCCAGGTGAATAGAGACCAGTTGTATCTTTTGTGGCCACTCTCAAGCTTTTAAGACCCTGGGCACTACTTACTGAACTGGGAGGTACAACAGAAGCTCTAAAAACAACATTAGGCCAATTGACTAGATAGACCCATGTTGCTGTTTCTTTTTGGGGAGAGAATTTGCTCTGCTTCTCACTCAGCCATTCCAGGGGTCCTGCCTCCAGGACTGGGGTCTTGATGCCACACAGACAGGAAGTGAGGTCTCTGGATGAGCTGCAGGTGTGACTGCTCTGTAAATAGTGCCTTCAGAAGGCATCAGAACCTCTGCCTATTGGCCCAGTTTGCCTGAGACAATCTTATTTTACACCTGTGGTCTGCTGTAATTGTCATTGTCCCCCTCACTATCAGAAATGACTTGGTTTTGAAGATGAATGGTATGGCCATTATGTAGATATACTATAAGAAGAAAATCTAGGTAGCAAGAGTGGGATGTAAGAAATAGTGGTAAGGAAATACCTTGTAAGCATATAAATAAATGTTAAAACTATTTAGTTTAAAATAATAGTAAAATTAACTTTATAGGGATCCTAGGACAGCAATAACAGGGAAGTTTAGATGGGGATCTTTATGTTTTGAGGGTGGAAAATGCAGATAGTAATAAACTTTGGACTTTATTTAAAAATAAGGTTAACTGCAGAAAGTATAATGTATAACTTCTGAGCCCCTGCCCTGGCCCCTCTGAGCACAGCTCACTTCTACAGGTGGGTGGCTGACTTTCACACGAGTCTGAGGATGCAAATGCCTCATCTTGAGAGGGGCAGCACTGAGTCAGCCCCGAACCAGAGGAGGCTTTTTGCCCCAGCCTCTGGACTCCTGTCTTCCACCCAGTAAGGGTGCTACAAACCTGCTTGGCACCTGCTCTGGTCATTCTCTGCCCTCCTAACCTGTCTGTATTGCCACCTCTCTGTCCACCATCTGTCCATCCTCACTTGCAGTAACATACTGTAAAAATTCACCACGGCTTAGTTTGTGACTCCTTTAAAAATGATGTGAGTCCTCACCCTCTGGACAGCAGCCAGGCATCACTTTCTTCCCTGGGGAGAATGACGCCAGCTCCCCAGGCTGAGCATCATGAGTTGTTATCACAGGAGAGGCTGCGATTGGGGTTTTGAACATGCTATTCAAAGCCTGGCTGTGGAATGTGGGACTGAGCAAGAGTAGCTTGAATACCACAGCTCCCACCTGGCACCAGGAGGGGCAGGCACTAGCTAGAATAACAGCTCTCAACTCGGGCTGCGTGTTAGAATCCCAGTGTCCTGGCTACATCCCAGACCAATCAAATCAGAATCTCTAGGAGTAGGACTGAGCCATTGGTAGTTTTCAAAGCTCCCCGGGTGATTTCATTGTGTGAGCAGGGTTCTATCCCTTCACCATACTTACTAAGTCTGTATGCTGAGCAAATAATCTGAGAAGCCAGACTGTATGAAGAAGAATGCGGCATCAGGATTGGAAGAAGACTCATTAACAACCTGCGATATGCAGATGACACAACCTTGCTTGCTGAAAGCAAAGAGGACTTGAAGCACTTCCTGATGAAGATCAAAGACTACAGCCTTCAGTGAGAATTACACCTAAACACCAAGAAAACGAAAATCCTCACAACTGGACCAATAAGCAACATCATGATAAACGGAGAAAATATTGAAGTTGTCAAGGATTTCATTTTACTTGGATCCACAATCAATGCCTATGGAAGCAGCTATCAAGAAATCAAATGACATATATTGTACTGGGCAAATCTGCAAAAGACCTCTTTAAAGTGTCACTTCGAGGACTAAGGTGCCCCGACCCAAGCTGTGGTATTGTCAATCACCTTATATGCGTGCAAAAGCTGGACAATGAATAAGGGAAACCAAAGAAGAATTGATGCCTTTGAATTATGGTGTTGGTGGAGAATATTGAATATACCATGGACTGCTAGAAGAACGAACAGATCTGCCTTGGGAGAAGTACAGCCGGAATGCTCCTTAGAAGCGAGGATGGTGAGACTTTGTCTCCCGTACTTGGGCATGTTATCAGGAAGAACCAGTCTTAGGGAAGGACATCATGCTTGGTAAAGTAGCAGGTGAGCAAAAGAGAGGAAGACCTTCAACGAGATAAACTGACATAGTAGCTGCAGTGATGGGCTCAAACACAGCAACGATTGTGAGGATGGTGCAGGATCAGGCAGTGTTTTGTTCTGTTGTTAATAGGGTCGCTATGAGTCAGAACCAACTCGATGGCACCTAACAACAAATCACATGGGCATCTTATTAAAATTCCGATTCTGATTCAGTAGGTATGGGTGGGGCCAAGAGTCTGTATTTCTAACAGAAAGATTAGGATCCTGCCACTGAATGTTTCATCAGTAGACCAGCAGTACCAGCAGCACTGGAAGCATCTTAAAAGTGCAGACCTTTGGGACCGACCCCAGACCTGCTGAGTTAGAATCTGCACTTTGACAAGATTCCCAGGTGGTTTGAAGATCCTTTGAAGTTTGAGAAACACTGGTTAGAAGACTTTAATGCCCTGTTAAGCCTGAGAGATGGAGGACGCTTTCTGGGTCCTGTTAGGGGTCTTAGGTGGACATCTCTTCATGGTCAAATGACAAAGCCTGGCTTGGGTCCTTCAAGCTTCTGATAGCTCTTTGTCTGCTCCTCCTCTGTCTTGTCTTTTGGGTTGTCTACTCTGGAAGATGGTCTAGCTGTGACTTTCTTTGCCCCTCTCCAAGGCCTCAACTTCATCTGCCTCCTTCCTCAGCCCATCCTGCTGTGGGATCCTGAAGTCCAGGGCTGGTCCCCCACATGGCCCCAAGTCCTCTGAACTTTGGCTCAGACTTTCTGAGACTCAGACACAGGGAGGAAGATGGCCCAACCTACTGACCACCAAGCCACTGTTTCTCAAAACACTCCATATTCTCACTCCTCCCCACCCCGACAGATCCAGCCAGCTCCCCACCTGCCTCCCTGCCCCCTCCCTCCACAGCATCCAGGCCAATGTCATCTTCTCCCACACATCTTTGTCTCTCTGGATGACTCATCCCTACTGTGTTTCATATTTGCCCTACTGCCCTTGAGCTGCCCCACCTTCTCCAGTCACTGCCTTGGGCCTTCATTCAGTAGCTTCCTCCTGTGTGAACTCTCTTCCCATCCACTACAACCTTACAAGAACAGAGCACTGATCTTGGGAGTGGGAATCCTGGGTTCCAGTCCTGCCACAGGGTTGCATCTGGCCTTGGCAAGCCACTGACTGCCTTATGCCTCACTTTCCTTACCTGTCAAGTTCAGGTAACCATGTCCACCCTACTTGTCTCACCACTTAGGCTGAGAAGCCAGTGCTGGCTATATCATTGCCAGAAGCTCCTGGTCCTTGGAGAAAAATTCCTGTTTCGAAGGACTGTAAAGAGCTCCAGCCCTGCCCTTGAAAAGTCACTTCCTCACCCTGCACCCTAGTCCTCCCCACAAGTGCCATTCGCCTGCAACTGCTGTTTGGTCAAGACTGTGGATGTGCTTTGAATGGCCTGAGCTCCCAATCTATGATTCAGCTGCTTTGTCCTGCTCTCCCAGTGTGATCTGGGCCCCTGCTGGAGCTCGGACCCCAGCCCACATTCCTGCATTCCTGCGTGTAGGTGATGTGGGGGTCTTGACTAGGCTGCTGCAGCTACTCCTGGAAGCTGAGGTAAAGGGTGGAAAACACTGACACGGTGGGGCAGTGACCGACCAGGCTCCACTGTTTGTGAACAGTTTCTGAACTGGTAGCAACAGGCCTGGAGGGAGAGCTGATAGGACAGTGATTTAGGCAATGGAAGACAGGACTTCCCCGGTCCTGTCAGCTCTGCATCCCTGCATGCTTCTGGTTGCCTTGGCAACTCAACAGTTTAAATTTCTCTCTCCTGGGCATTGGTGTATGTTCAGGCAGGAGGTGACAGGACCCCTGGGGGTGTGCGCCTCTTCAGCGGGCTAGCAACTTGGAGCTCAGGATGGTCTTCGCCTCTTCGCTGGAAGTGAGGTTCACTGGCCAGATTATATGAGCATGTTCAACCACCACCGATCCTACCATTGTCCCGTCCATCCTCCCATCAATCCATATATACAGCCCTCTGTTTATCCAGTGGAGACCTCGTGGCACTGTGGTTAAGAGCTTGGCTGCTAACTAAAAAGTTGACAGTATGAATCCACCAGCTGCTCCTTGGAAACCCTATAGGGCAGTTCTACTCTGTCCTATGGGTCATTATGAGTCGGAATCAACTCAACAGCAAGAAGTGGTTTATCCAATAAGCAGTTACTGAGCACCTGCTGTGGGCCCAGCCTCATGCTCACTGTATCAGTTATGAGTTCTATGAGTTCCTGGCCCTCCAAGTCAAACAGGAATGACTCTGTGGGTCCAGCAGCACCTGGGAAAGCATGGGGCGTCAGGAAGTTCACAGATTTTTCACCTGGCACATGTGTGGGCCCATTTAGAACTTATTCTCAATATACATATTTCGAGCCTGTCTTCCCACCTTCTGCCAGACCCTTCTTGTATATATATAATTTGCATAAATATAATGACACTCCAGATACTGTAATCTGCTTTCTTTCACTTAACACTGCATGGTGGACCTCTATCCGCCTCAGTACATATAGATTTTTTTTTGAATCCCCTTTTGCAGCTTTGTGCTATTCATTGTAAGGATGCATCATTTATTTGTTTAGCCAGGTCTTTACTAATTGATGTTGAAGCTGTTTCCAGTTTTTGGCTATTCCATAAATTATTTCTGTTTCCTCTGAGGACATCTTTTTCTGTTTGCTTCTTTTGGTCTCTCTCATGTTGAAAACTATCTTCAGATGCTTAGTGACCCTTCGCTGTCATTCATGGTTGAGAGTGGGCCATGAAATACCTGATAGTTTGATATAAGGTAGTGGGCAGGGCTTTACTTCAGGGTGTTTGCTTGAGGAGTCAGCCTTCTTGCTGGACAGTTGCAAGGGAGATACTTGGAATCTCTAGCTTCTAGAAGAGACCCTTGGTGTGTGCAGGATGGAGAGTGAGCCTGGGGCTCTGACCAGTTCATCTGTAGGCTTCCAATCAATTCTCTTATTTCAGTGCTGCCCTGCCCTTCCCCTCCCACCCTGGAGTCCAAGTCCTTTGCAGTCCCATCAGCGTGTAAAAATCTTCTATCTCTTGCCAGTGGCTGGGGTAGGGGAGCCCCCAGTTGCCCGGCTGCTGGATTTTCATTCCCACACTTCTCGCTGCCCTCTGCAGGCTCTAGTACCTCCATGCCCCAAGCTTCTCTGGATTCTGTGGGGCAAATCATTGGTCCATACCAGCCTCGGCAGGCTCCCTAAGCTTGACTTCCTCATCCTTTAGAATCTGCTACCACCCTCCATCTGCTTTGTCTTCCAAAAATTTGTTGAAATCTGTCATCTGCTGCCGTTCCCCCTCCAGTTCTCTTTGTTCCTGTGGACCTCTATCAGTTTTACTCCTTTGCTGTCATTTTCACTGGGATCTTCGGAGGGAGATGAGATAAATGTTTATGTCCAGTCCACCGTGCTTACCCAGAAGCCTCTTGGCTTCTCCCCAAGAGGAGGTGAATGCCACAGGGGCACAGAAGCAGCTCAGACTTGGCTGTGAGTTCTCTGGGAATTTGGGGTGGTGGTTGTTATAGCCACCTCTGGCTTAGGAGGGAGAGAGACAGAGGCTGTCAGTGGAGTACTGTGGGTCTGCCCTTTGAGGCTGCCCTGAATCCCTCTTGTTACTCTGGGAGAGGAAAGGAGGCTCCCCGGGTCTTGCTTGCATGACCGCGGGCTCTGGACTCCAGAGATGTGTCAGTTCCCAGGATGGCGTCTACCCCAGGCCCAGGCTCGTGGGACCAGGGACCTGCCCTGCCTGCCAGCCCCTTATTCCCCGGTGATGTCATAGGTGTGACACCCCAGAGCTAGAGACACAACGCACCGTCTGCCACCTCCAGAATGAAACATGTTTTCCAAACTGTTGCTGAAACTGCTCGAATGTTTTTTAAAAACGTTGACACTTCCCTCGATACAAAGCAAATCCCTTCTGTCGGCCGGGGGTGGGTCGGCTGGGGGAGCCGAGAGCCTGGGGAAGCAGGACCAGGGCACTCCTTCTCCTTGACTCTCCCCGGGGCATAAAGGAAGCCTGGGGGGAGACCCAGGCCCAGGGGTGGGGGGTGGGGGGCGGGGTTGAGTTGTGTCCCTCCAGGCCGAGGTGTCTATAAGACGGGAGGGGAACTTGCAGGACAGGCAGAAAGGGGCTGAGCAGCTGTTGCAAAATAATCTGTGTTGACAGTAATTTGTGTTTGGTTTTGGCTGACTTTTTCCTTCTGAGGCCTCTGTGTTTTCTTGGAGAAGTGTCTGGCTTCTGTATTCAAAAAGCCTGAGCTCATTGAGGAATTGTTCTAAAGAGACTGGATGGAGGTGAGGGTCTCTGAAGGACCTGGGGCAGATAGAACGTCAAAGCCAAGAGGAAAAGGAGTTTGCCCAAAGGCTGGGAAGAGGTCAGTGCTTGGGTTTCCCTGGGCAGCGGATGGCAGGCCCACGGAGGTGGCAGGACCTCTAGAGACAAGACTGTGGGGGACATCTGGGGAGGCTGGACCGTGGCCTGAAATGACCCCCTGTCTGAAATGAAGAGCCAGGTTAGGGAGCTTCGCAGGACTCGAGAGGGTGGGAGAGACTCCCCTCAGCAGGACGGGGGCCAGCAGCAGTTTTCTGTGAATTAGAAATCATCCAGTAACTTGTGGAGAGGGACGGGGAGCAGCTCACGGCCAGCCTGGGCTCTGCGCTCCAGCGTGGTGGGCAACGGTCAGGCTCGCGCGAGCAGCTCTCCAGCTGACCAGGGAGGCCAGCCGGGCTGGCTTATGGCAGAGCCACTGCTGTGGTCACACACCACCGTGTCAGGGGCTGGATGGAAAGGCTGTAGCCACAGAGAAGATGTTGGGCTCTGGCTTCCCGAGACGACAGCTTCGGCTGCTGTGTGCTTGCCCCACGGCAGCGCTTTGGAGGCAGGGGAATTCTTACTCACGCCCTGCACGTGGAGGCTGGGAGTTTGCGGCTGGGCCTCCTCGGCTGGAGATCCCACCCCTCAGAGGAGGGAGGAGGCCAACAGGTTCCTGGTACCTTGGGGGCGAGGAGGGACTATTTGGGCCCTATGACCTGCCCCCCACCCCCAGTCCCAAAGTCACGCCCAATCGAAACTCCTTTGCCAAGCCTGGCATCCTCTCACTGTGGACGGGGCAGCAAAGGACCAAAGAGAGGGTTCTACCCTTATTTCAGTCCTTTCGCCTGGGTCTCCCATGGCGACTGCAACAAACCGCACTGATGAGAGCTGGGTACTTTCTCTGTTCCAAACCCACAAGGGTGCAGGACTGGGGAGTGGGCAGGCAAGGGGGTGCAGTGTCAGGAGCTTCCAGGGACAGAGCACTGTCCTGTATCAAACGCCATCCCTCCGCTTTCTCTCCCTCTGCAGTGGTCAGCTTAGCCTGGGGGCCTGGGGTGTGGAGAGAGGGAGGCGCCACATCAGGAATAGCTATGGTGCTGAAAGCAGGGTGGCAGGCGGCACTCACTGTTCTCCGCCCGACCTGGAAGCAGGGAGCAATAGCGTTCAGGCCCTGCCCATCCAGGGTGGCCAAGGCTTTATCTGACCAGAGGTACTGGGAGCCTGGTTCCAAGGTCCCTAGTTCCAGTGATGGCTCCCAACCCAACCCATTGCCGTCAAGTCGATTCGGACTCATAGCGACCCTATAGGTGATGGCTCCAGAGGTGTGCATTTTCCTTGCCACCAGCAGAGGGCGCACTGAGCCAGCTCACGGTGTCTAGTCTGCCCTTGATCCTCCTCTGTCCTTGATCCTCTCAGACTAGACACCCCCAGGACAGGCTCAGTCTGTTCCTGTCTCTGTCCACCCCCAGAAGTCTTCCCGCCTCCGTCAACATAATGGGTGCGCAGCCTGACACATGCGAGATGCTAGGTGCTTAATAAATCGTATGGATGGATGGACAGATGAACGGAGGGACAGGTGAGTGGGTACGTAGATGTGTGATGAGAAGGGAGGAAGTGCCAGAGGCAGCTCAGCAAAAGTGTGTTGGTAAACTGAGGCCGTATCCCTGGGAGATGAAGTTCTCTCAGGAAACAGGGAAAGCTGAGCAAAATCTCCAGGAAAAGGGCCCCAATGCAGCCCCCCAGCCCAGGTTTCCCTCTGTTCCTGCCTTCCTTCCCTCCTTGTTCTCAGACTACACCCTTTCCTCTTCACCTTGGGCTGGGCATTCACAGTTGGTGACGCAAACCCGCAGTGTTTCTGGGGAGAGGTAAGCGTTTGCTGGCCCAGCAGCCCGATCTTGCACAGTGTTTTTTGCTCCTGAGCTGGTCCCGGCTCTGGCTGCAGATCTGAGTGCACTAAGTGGATTGATAACATGTCAGCTGTTTGCCAGGAGCAAGGGGAGGAGGCGTCTGCATGAATGAAGCCCTGAGTGACAGGTAATCATTTTTCACCTGCTGTTCACCCTGCCAAAGATAAGCACAGCTCAGCTCACGGGCCTGCTGGAAACCAGGAGGCCCTGTCAGAGACTCCCCTGCCAGCACCTTCCCATCAAGCCAGAAAAGCTTGCTTGGGTCACGTTTCCACTCCCAACATGTGATCCAGCAGGAGTGTTGGGGCTCTGTAGGTGTGTGTTCGTGCCCACGGTGTGTGAACACATGCATGGCTGTGAGTGTGAGCAGGAGGGTGTGTGCAGGCCTGGAGGGTGTGTGTGCATGCCTGGAGGGTGTATGTGCATGCCTGGGGGCACATCTGCAAGTGTGTGCACATCTGGCGTATGTGTTTGAGAATGTGCGTGTCCCTACCAGTGTGAATGTGTGCACATCTGTGCATCTCCTGGGTGTCCCTATGAGGGTGTTCACACACAGGCATCTGTGAACGGGTCCCCCTGTCTGTGTGCATGCGCATGTGTGCCTCCATAAAGGCATACAGGCCAGAGGCTGCAGCCCACTTAGAGACTTCTGAGTCCTCCATCCCGGATCCTACCCTGAGCCCTCCCACCCCCTCCGGCCAGTGCCTGGAAGGGAGGAGTGGTGGTGCTGTGCTCACCCACTGTCCTTCCTACCGGAGAAAGCAGGTGCCAGAGGGAAGAGGACAGCCTGGAGGGAGAAGGGCCCTGGGTTGGACAGAACGTTCAGTTACAAGTAGGGCCATCAGGTAGGGCTGCATTTAGGTGCTGTCTCGGTGCCATCAGAACTCCGCTTCTTCACTCCTGGCCTCTGCCTTCCCCAGGTGGGCTTCACCCCAGGCAGCCTGGCTCCCCGGTGTGGCCCTGGCCTCTCGGGCCCCCATTATCACCCTTGCTTGGTCACCTGACCACCCTTGAGCCATTTCTCGTGGCTAGGGACAGCCCGAGCTGGTCCAGCTGGATCCCACACCCCTCCCTGGTGTATGGGGCATCACCTCATCCAAACCACAGAAGCTGAGAGTGGGGAGAGGTGGGTTCCTGGAGGAAACATAGGTGCTGTCAGGGATGGGAATGGGGATGTTGGGTGGGCAGAGGAGTAGATGGGAAATCCAGGCAAGAGGCTACGTTCCTCTCTGGGATGTGGTTTTATGTCCCAGGCACAGCCTGAGGGCTGCCAGCCCTGGCTCGTTGGTGCCCCAGTCCAGAGGCAGCATAGTGGCAGAGCCAGCACCCCTACCCAGGCTCCAGCGGAGGTAGCTGATGTGCTCGCTCTGGCTTCAGGCTTGGGACCTCACTGGGCCTCTAGCCACGTGCCTCTTGACCAAGCTCCTCTTGTATCAGCTTCCCAGGCCCTGAGCCAGCTCCTGCCCCAACACCCAGGTCCTACTCCTGGCCAGGCCCAGCCTATCTCTTCCTGTTGCCCATCCCCCTTCCCGGCAGACCCTGCTTCACGGTGCCCTGGGTGTGGGCCTGGCACCTCTACCGTCCCCTAGCCCTGTGCTGTCCCTTAAAAGAAGGGGAAGGTGGAGGGGCCAGGCACCCACAAGGGGCCAGCTACAGCGGTAGGGGTGGGTGGCTCGTCTTCCCCAGTGATCCGCCCATGACGAGGAGGAGACCAGGGCCTCTCAGGATGCAGCCAGAGAAGCCGCCAGCAGCCCTCCTGCAAAGTGCAGCTGCTGCGGGGCTGCTCCAGGCAGGTGTCTCCATGAATAATTGAAGACACCTGAAGATGTGCACCCGCAGCCTGGAGGATGCCTCTACCCCACTGAGAGCAGGCAGGAGCCCAGAAAATGCTGCTGGGTGGGCCTCATCTGCCAGGGACAGGCCCAGACCAGCCCCTCTAGGCCCTGACCTCTGCCCCGCCCACGGACCCGCCTCTCCTACCCCACCTCCCCTTTCCTCCCCTCCTTTGGTGTCCCCAACTCTGGAAGGGGTCAGCAGAGGGCCTGCTGCAGGCGGCAAGTGTAGCAGAGCTGGCGGCGAGGAGGCTGCTTTTGGGCGGGGGCATCGTTGGGCCTGGTGAGGATTGATGCCGGAACCCCCAAGCAGCCCCTCCTCTCTGCACCTGTCTCCTGGGCTCCGAAAGGCCCGCTCCAGAGGCGTGCTGGGCCCAGGGAGAGAGGCCATAACGGCAGACCCCAGCTGGAGGCCAGGCCACGGCAGAGCAGGATACAGCTGCTCACAGGGAGATCCCTGGAGGAGGGACCTGTGGTTGATGGAGGGAGAGCCTGAGGTCGTGATGGCCCAGAACTCCAGGGAGCCAGTGTGGGGCAGGCAGAGCTCAGCTCCTATCCAGACACCAGCTGGCTCTGTGTGTGTGTGTGTGTGTGTGTGTGTGTGTGTGTGTGTGTGTGTGAGAGAGAGAGTCACCTATCTGGAGACAACCTGGGTGTGTGTGTGTGTGTGAGTGTGTGTGTGTGTGAGAAAGAGAGAGTCAGCTCCTATCTGGAGAAGACCTGGCTGTGTGTGTATGTGTGTGTGTGTGAGAGAATGTGTGTGTGTGTGTGTGAGAGAGAGACAGAGTCAGCTCCTATCGGAGATGACCTGGCTGTGTGTGTGTATGAGAGAGAGAGAGGAGGATGTTGTCATGAAGGACAACGCGTGTGTTCAATACTGCGTAGGATGTGTGGGCAGGTATGTGGTTGTGTGTGTGATTGTGGGGACATGACATGGCTGTATCTATGGTCTGTGTGTCACAGACTCTTTCAAGGCTAAGAGGGTCCCGGGCAGGGAAGAGCATCTCCCTTTGGCCCCAGGACTGACACCCTCACAGCCACAGGGGACTTATCTGAGCGGGCAAACCCCCCTGCCACCGCCCCATGGAGGCACCTTCCAGAACCTCACGCTTGGAGTTGAGCCTGAAGTCTTAGTATTCTAAACCTGAAATGACTGGTAATTACATTTGTGAAAGGTGAGAATGAAAACCCAACAGCCACAGCTGCTTTGTGGCCGCATTGGCTCGGGGTCCCTGCTCGGTCCCGGTGCGGGGCCCTCAGCCAAGGCACCCGCTCCACCCCTGACTGCCCCGCTGGCAAGCTGAGTGAGCCTCAGCATCCTTGTTAGTAACAACGGGCGGTTGGTTCTGCCTTCACCTTCATCTTCTCGTCTGTTCAACATGCTACACAAACGTAAGGTGCTATTTACACCCTCTCCATGGGGCGGTGTGATTGACACAGTGACTGCAACAACGGGCTCAGACATACCAACTGTGGTCGTCCCCGCTATCCGTGGTTTCGGTTTCTGAGATTTCAGTCACCCGCAGTCAGCTGTGGTCTGAAAACGTGAAAATGTGAAACCTCACGCCGTCCTCCTCCATCCTGCCCGGGGACCTCATTCGCGTAACTTTCATTACAGTACATTGTTAATAATTGTTCTGTTTTATTACTGGTTATTGTTGTTCATCTCTTACTGTGCTTCATTTATAAATTAAACTTTCTCATAGATGTGTCTATATAGGACAAAACGTAGTCTATATAGGATTCGGTACTATCCGAAGTTTCAGGCATCCATGGAGGGTGTCTTGGAACATATCCCCTGCAGATAAGGGGGGACTACTGCATTGTGAGGATGGCGCAGGAGCAGGCAGCGTTTCGTTCTGTTGTACGTAGGGTCACTATGAGTCAGAGCCGACCCCACGGCACCTAACAACAGCAAGCACAGGCTTTAAGGAGCCCTGGTGGCACAGTGGTTAAGGGCTTGGCTTCTAACCAAAAGGTTGGTGGTTTGAACCCACCAGCCGTTCTTTAGAAAGGCCTGGCAATCTGTTCCTGTAAAGATTACAGCCTGGGAAATCCCATGGGGCAGTTCTACTCTGTCCTGTAGGGTCACTATTTGTTGGAATTGACTCGATGGCAGCAGGTTTTTTGGTTTGCCATGGGCTTTCCCTGGTCCTCACCAGACTGGGAGCTGGAGGCCTCAGTACAGAGGTGAGGAGAGAAGGGATGGGGGGTGTGTGGGTGACCCAGAGATCAAGACTGGTCCCTTCAGCCTCTTGCCCCCGTCGTCTCTGGCCCCCTTTCCCCTCGTGTCTGTTTATCTGGTCACAGCAGATGCTCTGTGGAGGCCCAGGTAAGAGTAGCTGGGGCTGGAGGCCTGGCCACAGGGTCTGAGTGGCTGACACCCTGGGCTGAGATGGATTTGCCCCCCTGGGACACTGAGAATGGAGTCACTCAGGGCTCTTACCTGGAGGTGGTCCTGGGCCCTCTAGCCAAGAGAGGAGCTTCCAGGATGGGGCACAAAGGCCATCACTGTTCACTGGGGTGGGAGTGCACTCTCCCCCTTGCTCCCTCTCTGGATATGGAAAAAGGCGGTTGGCTGGGATTGGTGTTGTCCAGGGTCCACCCTGAGACCTCCATGGAACCAGGCAGAAGGCTCTCAAGCCACAGATCTTTCGAGATGTCTAATGTCTGTACTGCCTGGCTGGACAGAGTGGAGGTTGTGTTGGTGGACAGGGCAGGTGACAGAGCCAGCCACCCATCAGGTCACATGGGACTGGCCATTTAAGCGTGAGGCATTAGCCATGGGGTTGAGGGGAGAGGCTGCAGCCCCTCTGGGTGGAAAATGGGACAGGACTCAGCTCAGTTGGTTTCCCAAGTATAGAAAGCGCCAACCAGATATGCTGCCTCTGGACACAGGCGCCAAGCCCAGAACATGACAAAGGCCCGGTTGGGGTTTGCTTCTTCATTCTGACTGCTTCCGTAAAGTGAGTTCCCACTGGCAGGGGCCTGGGAAACACGGGCTGGGGGTTGTGAGCAAAGGGATCCCTGGGAAAGTATGTGCCAGTGTGCCTGGCATTGGGGCCCTCCCGTCTGCTCAGCCTCAGCCACGCCCCCACAGTCCTCCTGCCTCCCCGATTGCCCCTGACACATAGATCCCGTCCCAGCACACACATCCTGTTTCCTCCACCCACCTCCCTTTGTTGTGTCTACATCCCACCCACGGTCCAGAGCCCAGCTCTCCAGTGCCGTCCTCCCCCTTGCTTGATCCTGTGCTGCCTTCTCCCTTGAGGGCCCTATTCCTGTCAAAGTTGGTTGGGCCCCTTCTGTGCCAAAGATAAGCTTCATCAGAGTCACGCAGGAACCATTGACATCTCCCCAGGTCAGTAGCTTGAAAGCTGCAAGATGACCCCGACAAGACATGACCAGCCATACCACTTTGCTCTTCGAAACCACGCATTTCCTTGCGCTGAGGCTGACCTTGTGTTCCTGGGGTGCAGGGAATGTGGTGCTTTGGGCATCTCCCCCCTGGAAGTCCTCCATCCACAAGGCCGAGGATGGATAGGCTGGGCGGGACCACGTACTCGTGGGAGCCCAAGAAGCTGGAGCTAGACTCCCCACGCCAGGACTCAATGGTCCCCATGGAGTTCCTGCCATGTGTGGCCCAGGGGCGTGGGTGTGTTCTCAGGGCCCTGCAGGCCTGTGGGTACCTGCCCCGGAGTGAGCCCGTAAATGCCCCCGCATCCTAGTGCGGGCCGCAGCCCAAGGAGCTGCTGGCAGTGTGGGGGCTGCGTGCAGCTGCTTGCTCTGGATGTACATCTCATCGTGTGGCTTCTTTATTAATCCGTGTTACGAACAGACTCGGGAGTTCGTGTTGTGAATCCCACCGTTTGCTCCCGTTTCCTCCGGGCCCCCCTGGAGGAGGAGCACATGTTAAATATTTGCGGTTTTGCTGCGTTAGGTTTTAAAGTTCAGTAGTCATTACCGTGACCAGGTGCCAAGTGACTCTGCTCCTGGGGGAAGACTCCTATGGTCTCGGGCTGGTGGCTGCGCTCCAGGCCAGCCTTCTGCGTGCTGCTTGCACTATTGGGCTGGTGGCTGCGCTCCAGGCCAGCCTCTGCGTGCCGCTTGCACTGTCGGGCTGGTGGCTGTGCTCCAGGCCAGCCTCTGTGTGCTGCTTCCCCTAACCTTCGCATCTTTCCTTCCCGAGTTCCCCTGTCCTGGCCTGGCCTCCGCTGCCTGGCTGAGCCCTGAGCCAGCCAGATGGCATCATCTGTGGGTGGGGGCCAAGGAAAGGGCAGCAGGTGGCAGGCTCCAGCAAGTGCACTAGCTCCCACGAGGCTCACTGCCACGCCCCTGCCAGTCCACACCAGCCCTGGACAGCAAGTGGAACTTTCTTCATTTCCAGGATGGATTTTAATTTTGTAAATTCTAGACCCCCAGTCTGCTTCATGTCAGACAACCTAGCTAGACTCTTTTGGGTAAATTCAGTCCAACTCATGGTTTCTTGGACAAACTCAGGGTAACTAACATGGCCTTACCCAATTCAGATTCTCTCCTGGCTCAGGCCTGGGGTAGGGGTGGCCTCTGGTTGCATGATGCTGCTCCTGGGTGGCTCCAGTGGCAGGGGAGGTACCCTGTAGCTTTTGGGTGGCCATGCCTCTCCCCTTGGCTTTGCCCAGCACTCCACCCTATAGGCCTCAACAATGGATGCCCTTCAGGGTGCCAGCTGGTGCCCAGGGTGGAAAAGGAGCACATAGCTGAACCACACATACCCACCCCCACAGCCCTCATATAGCACAGAGAGAGTCGGCACATCTCTGACACTTGGGGTGGGTTTGGTTGGTATCACCAGCCTCTCCTCTGGGCATCCCTGAGTCATGGGCATCCAGATGGGCTCCACCTCTGTGATGGTTAATGTTGTGTCAGCTTGGCTGGGCCGTGATTCTCAGCGGTTTGGCAGCTATGATGCAGTTTGGCAGCTATGTAGTGATGCAATCACCTCCATGATGAGATCAGATATATTGTAATTACTTCCGTGATGAGATTTGCTATAAGCAGCCAGTCAGTTGAAAGGGAGTTTCCTTGGGGGTGAGGTCTGCATCCAATATAGGTCGACTTTCTGGCAAAGCTCACGGGCTTTTGCTCACTCTGGATCCTGCAGCTGGCTCCTCACCTGACCTCCAGTTCTTGGGACCTGAACTTGGGAAGTCAGCTTCCGCAGCCTGTGAGCCAGCGGTCTGCTGTCTGACCTGCCGATCTTGGGTTTGCCAGCCCCTGCAGCTACATGAGTCAGGAGGAGTGTCTTAGTCATCTAGTGCTGCTACAACAGAAATACCACAAGTGAATGGCTTTAACAAAGAGAAATTTATTTCTTCACAGTAAAGTAGGCTAGAAGTCCAAATTCAGGGTGTCAGCTCCAGGGGAAGGCTTTCTCTCTCTCTTGGCCTTCTCATCAGTGTTCCCCCGGACTAGGCGCTTCTCAGTGCAGGGACCCCACCCCACCCCCCGCAGTCCAAAGGACAAGCTCTGCTCCCATCACTGCTTTCTTGATGGTATGGAGTTCCCAACTCTCTGCTTGCTTCCCTTCCCTTTTATCTCTTGAGAGATAAAGGGTGGTGCAGGCCACAGCCCAGGGAAACTCCCTTTACATTGGATCAGGGATGTGACCTGGGTAAAGATGGTGTTACTATCCCACCCTAATCCTCTTTAACATAAAATTACAATCACAAAATGGAGGCCAACCACACAATTCTGGGAATCATGGCCCAGCCAAATTGTTACACACATTTTTGGGGGGACATAATTCAAACCACGACAAGGAGCTTCCAGCCTGACCCACAAACTTGGGACTTTCCAGCCTCTACAACCACATGAGCCATTTCCTTGAGATAAACCTCTCTCTCTCTCTATATATATATATATATATTCTTCTCTCTATATATATACAAGCTTCATTGATTTTGCTTCTGTAGAGAACTCAGCCTAAGACACCCTCAGAGGAGAGTTGCTTAGGAGACAGGTGCAAACCTCCAGTGGAGGAGCACAGAGCAGGTGAGGGAGGGAGGGAGGCCTTGTAAGCTGTGACCAGGATGGGGCCCCTGGCTGGAGGTGGCTCTCACACAGGATTGCTCTGTCTGTTTGGATCTGAGTGGGTCCTGTTTCTGTCACTGGATGGGTCACGATGGCCAGGGAGGACATAATGTTCTAATTGGCCAGGCTTGTTCTGAGTTACAGGCCTGTCTCCACAGGTGAGGGTGGAGTCAGCCACACCTGAAGCAGGGACCTGAGGGGGTGGTTTTCGAGGGGACCTCAAGGGTGCCTTTTAAATAGAAGCTAGGTGGTACACGCCACAGATGTCCACCCTGTGTCCACATGTGGGCAGTCATGGGTTCCCGGGGGCTGGAAGAGATGAATGCCCCCGATGTCCCCACCAAGGAGAACAGGCCCCCCTTCCCCCCACAGAGGGCAGCGAGGCTCTCCTAGTCTCCCCTCAGGAGGGAAGCCAGGCATTCAGGTCCACCTGGCTGCCGCCTGAGGGTGAGGTGAAGCTTGGAGAAATCCATCTCCCGGTGAGGAGGCCTAGGCCGTGTCTCCCAAGGACACCCCCTTTGCCTAGCTCTGATGGTAGATGAGCTCGGGTGACTTAGGCTGTCGCCTCAACCTCTGACTGTCCTCACTTCCCAAGTGTCATTTCTACCTTGTTTCTCTGCTGTCTCTGTTTGCACACACTGCTTCCTTGTGCCACGCAGCGCCCTGAGCTGGGATTTCTATTGGCGGGTATGGATGCTGCCGCCAGCTTTGGTGAGGCAGGCGGGCAGGGGGACGGGTGGCTGGACTGAACTTGTGTATTCCTCTGCCTACCCAATTCCTCATCTCCACCCTTATCGGCTTTGTTTTGTGATTGGAACAGGGCCAGCTTTGCTTTACCTCATCTCTCTGTGACATTTATCAATAGGGAGCCTGTCCCGCACCTACTCTCTGACCTAGAATCACAGAAGAAGAACCCATCACCGGTGATAAGTTCCACATCCCCAAGCTGAAGGCTACCCCCTGAACAGCCTCCACTTCCCAGCGCTCAGCTGACCCACGCTTGGGTCATACCCCAGCCCTCTTCCACTGCAGACTCTCCACCTCTGACAGCCCACTGTCCAGCAGCCGCCTCCAGTCCTTTGCTTCTCACTGAGGCCTCCCTGAGACCCTGCCCTGTCCTGACCCTGCCAGCTTCTCCCAGACCTCACAGCCTTCCCCCACAGACCAGCCCCCAGCAGACTCCTCACTCTCCACTCCATCCCGAGTGCATTTGTCCGCCTGTTTGTCTCTCTGGCCAAACCGGGGGCCACCTCATAGGGTGGGAGCAGGGCAGGGGTGCCTGAGCATCAGCACGTGGGTGCCAGATGGACTTTGAAGCCAGCAGAACGTGTGTTACCATCAGAGGAAAGGCCGGCTCACATGAGCTCCCACTGGTGAGGGAGCAGAGGTGAGGAGGTGGGATTGCGTGGGGCCTATCACTGGTGTGTGCTGGACCAGTTTCTGGGCAGATGCAGCTCTGGACTGACTGCAGATTTGAAAGCCTGAGGCAGAAGCTGTGGAGACTCTCGTGGGCCAAGCTGGGAGGGGGCGGGCCTGGGGCCTCCATTCCAGTGCAGCCCAGGCAGAGCCCCCCAGGTCGCCTGAAGGACCACACCTGGCACTTGGTGATAAGAGGTTAAGAGCAGATCCCGACCATCGGCTTCTGGGAAACACTCCTTCTAAGAGGAGGGTGAGAAGTTTCCTGTGAAAAGCTGTTGTTACTGTTAAGCAGAGCTACTTTCCGGAGTCTGCTCACTGCTGGGTTTAAAAAATTCTAAGGGGCCAGGAAGGAGGGTGCCGACTGCCGCTAATACCCTCCTCAAAGTGCCCCTAAAAGACTTCCCATGGAAGCTGGCAGCTCCCTCTGGACAGAGACAGGAGGGCAGTGTGTCACCGTGGTAAAGGACCCAGCTCTGCCCCTCATCTGTGGGGCCTTGGACAGACCACCTAAACCCTGTAAGCCCTTGTCTTATCACCTGTAAAATGGGGGCAATAATAGTACCTGTCTACAAAGTCAGAAAATCAGACAGTGTATTGCATTGGGCAAATCTGCTGCAAAAGATCTCTCTAAAGCATTAAACAGCAAGGCTGTCACTTTGAGGACTAAGTGCCCCTGACCCAAGCCATGGCGTTTTCAATCGCCTCCAATGCATTTGAAAGCTGGACAGTGAATAAGGAAGACCAAAGAAGAATGGATGCCTTTGAATTATGGTGTTGGCAAAGAATATTGGATATACCGTGGACTGCTGGAAGAACAAACAAATCTGTCTTGGCAGAAGTACAGCCAGAATGCTCCTTAGAAGCAAGGATGGTGGGACTACATCTTATGTACTTTGGACATGTTATTAGGAGGGACCAGTCCCTGGAGAAGGACATCGTGCTTGGTAAGGTGGAGGGTCAGTGAAAAGAGGAAAATGCTTGACAAAATGGATTGACACAGTGGCTGCAACAATGGGCTCGAACACAGCAGTGATTGTAAGGATAGTGCACGACTGGGCAGCGTTCTGTTCTGTTGTACAGAGGGTCAGTATGGGTTGGAACGGACTCAACAGCAGCTAACAACAACAGAAAAAAAGTCAGAAGGCTCAAATGAGATACAATAGGGAATGTTTAGGGAAGTATCTGACATATCCCGTTGATGTTGAGTCGGTTCTGACTCATAGCGACCCTACAGGACAGAGTATAACTGCCCCATAGGGTTTCCAAGGAGCGGCTGGTAGATTCAAACTGCTGACCTTTTGGTTAACAGCCAAGCTCTTAACCACTGCACCATCAGGGCTCTGTCTGGCATATAGCCCAGACCCATTGCCATTGAGTCGATTCTGACTCATAGCGACCCCATAGGGTTTCCAAGGCTGTAAATCTCTGCGGAAGCAGACTGCCATCTTTCTCCTGAGGAGCTGCTGGTGGTTTTCAAACTGCAGTCGATCGCTTTAACCACTGTGCCACCAGGGCTCCTATCTGACGTATAGTAGGGTTCCAAAAGCTTAGCTGTCATCGTCGTGAAGTGTTAAGTTAAATCTCCTTAGCTCTTGCCCCTACATGTTTGACCGGGCCTCCCCCCCTTGAAAATCACCCCCCGTATTTCTGGGGGTGTCCCAGGGTGTCTCACGGATGCTCATAGCAAGGCCTGTCTGCTGTCCAGTTGGTCACCGGGTGCTACCTGCCATTTCCGGCCCTGATCCGGCCCCTCTTCTGATCCTGTGTGTTCACCAGACACCACTGTTTCCCTCGGCTTCTATAAGCAACGAAGGCCTGGACGTCTCAGAGTGCCCCATTGTAAGGCGTGCTGGTGCAAAAGGAGTGAGGGTTCATCTCCCCACGCCCCTCTCTGCTAGATGCCAGTAGAGCAGCTCCCTGTGCCCAAAGGTCTTCCTCTCTATTTGGGAGATGCTTCTGTTTATTCACAGCCCCTCCCATAGGACACAGACTTGGCCCCACAGGGGTGGGCGGGGCGGGGAGGGCTTGGACTAGAGCAGCCAACACCATGTGGTGCGTGGGCTGCCTCTATCCTGAGGACCAAGTGCCCATCACTGGGGCAAACTCCGCCTTACGGTGCGTTCTCTCTCTGGAGGGACCCCAGCTCCTCTTGCTTCTAGATCTGCGGAGGTCTCCCCAGGTGGCTGAACACAACTGAGGCCCTGCAGTGGATAGAGTTTGGGGCCAAGCAAGATCTCCCATTGTGTGTAATTAGGTCTGGTGGCCAGAATCCTAACATACAGTCCCCATGTGACCTTGGGCAAGTAATTCCACTAATTTATTTCATTAATGTACATTGAGTGCTTACTGTGGGCCAAGCTCTGTCGTAGGCACTGTGGGTACAGAAAAATAAAGAATTCTTGTTCTTGGGCCTTCATCCAGTGCATGGAGGGGCATCATGGAGCCAAGTACATAACATTTCTTGCAGAACAAGCCAAAAATGTGTCTTAATTCCTACTGTTAGCAGAATGATACATCAGCTACCGGCTGTTTTTCTCCAAGTATTACCTTTTACTAGTATATTCTCAGCCATCAATTCATCCACCCAATTCATCCATTCATTCATTCATTCTACAAATATGTATTATAGAATGTCCCAGGCCCTGTCAAAAGCATTGAGGATGCAGCAGCGTACAAGACAGACAAAGTCTACACCCTTGAGAAGCTTACATTCTCTGGTGGGGAGGGCTGGTGGCGGGAGGAGACAGCAGCAAATAATAGAAGTGGACACGGTACTGTCAGACAGTGATAAATCCTGCGAAGGACACAGGCAGGTCTGGATGGTAGAGAGTAGTGAGGAAGGGTGCACGTTTGCTTTGGTCTAAGATGGGATAAGCAAGGATCTGGAGCAAGACATTGATATACTTGAGAATCAGAGAAGGCGAGTGTGGCTGGAGCCAAGTGAGAGACTGGCAAGCTGGCTGCAAGCAGGCATTGGAGAGGTTGGCAGGGGCCAGTTCGTGTAACCTCTTAAAGGCCCTATTGTGAAGTTTGGATGCTGCTTCCCTAAGTGGATGGTATATTAGTTATCTATTGCTGCATAACAAATCGCTCCAAAACTTAGCAACTTAGAACAGGAACACTGGTTATCTCACAGTTTCTGTGGGGCAGCTTAGCTGGGTGCTCCGGCTTAGGGTCCCTCACAATCTGCAATGCAGACATGGTTGGGACTGCAGTCTATCTGAAGGTTTAACCGAGGGAAGATCTACTTCCAAGCTCAGCCAGGTGCCTATTGACAGAGTTCAGTTCCTCGCAGGCTGTGGCCAGAGCCTCCTCCATTCCTTGCCACATGGACCTCTCCATAGGACAGCTCGCATCATGGAAGCTGGCTTCTCTCACAGCGAGTCAGCAAGGCAAGCTAGGCAGAAGCCATAGAGTCAGTGACTTATCTCACAGGTGACATCCCATCATTTTTGCCATATTGTATTTGTTAGAAGCTAGTCACTAGGTCCAGTCACTAGGTCCATTCATGGAAAGGGGACAACGAGGGGTGAAACCAGGTAGTGGGGCTCATTGGGGGCCATCTTGGAGGCTGCCAACCACTGAAGTACTTTCATGGGGAAATGACATGATCTGATTTACAGTGTAAAAGAATTGTTGTGGCTGAGGTATGGAGAAACAGCTGGGGGTGGGGTGAGAGTAAATAAAGGAGACCAGTTGGGAGAAATTTTATTTCATTGAGAGTAGCTTCGTTCTATAAGGTGATGTGGATCATAGTACCTACCTTATAGGACAGTGTGAAAGTGGAATGAGGTAATACAGGGACCGTGGGGACAGTGGTGGTTCCGTTCCCAAGCAGTGCACCTCAGGCGCAACTACAACCCGTCTGACAGTGCAGGCTTACATGCTATGACGCTGAACAGATTTCAGTGGAGCTTCCAGAATAAGAGAGACTAGGAAGAATGGCCTGATGATCTGCTTCTGAAAATCGGCCAATGGATCACAGTGGTCCAATCCACAACCTATCACGGGGATAGCAGCATTTCATTCTGCTGTACGTGGGGTCACCAGGGATCAGGGGCTGACTCAGTAGCAGTAACAATAACAAATACAGGGACCAGGTGGACACGTGGTCTTTTTTGCTCTTCAGCCTCAGGGAAACAGGAGAGCCGGTCTCAGCAGGCAGAGATAAGTGTGCGAGGATTGTCGTTGTTGTTGGTAGTTGCTATGCAGTTGGCTCCAATTCATGGCAACACGATGTAGACCGGAAAGAAACGTTGCCCGGTCCTGTGCTGTCTTCTTGATCCTTGGTATGTTTGAGTCCATGGTTGTAGCTACTGTGCCAGTTCATCTCACTGAGGGTCTCCCTAGCCTTTCCTGGCCCTCCCCCTTACCAAACATGATGTCCTTCTCCAGCAATCAGTCCCTCTTGATGATGCATTCCAAGTGTGCAAGTCCGACCTATTCTGTGATCCATAGATGTTTCACTAGCTAAGATTTGGAAGTAGATTACCAGGCCTTTGTTCCTCATCTTAGTCTGGAAGCTCTGCTGAAACCTGTCCACCATGGGTGACCCTGCTGGTATTTGAAATAGCGGTGACATAGCTTCCAGCATGACTGCAACATGCAAGCCACCACAGTACGACAAACTGACAGATGAGTGGTGGCAGGTGCTGGGGTCAGGGTCCTTCCCTGAATCCACATGCTGGGGCAGCTGAACCTCCACTCTAGCTCAGCGGTGTCTGCCTCAACACCAAGCCTGGCCCTGCAGGTTCAGCCAAGAGCTGGATTGTACACTGTTGTGATGATGCCTCTTTGTTTTGAGGGTCTGCAAAATAGTCCTCTGAGGCCCATGGTTGCCCTTACTTTAAGAATGAGGTCAAACACATCCACCAGCCAAACAAAAGATCCTCTTGTCCAATCCTAATACCAGGAATCATTGTTCTGCAGTGGCTCACACCTAGTGTATGAACCCAATCCCAAGTGCCTACGTCATTGCAAAATGCAACTTTCAGGCTTATTCCTGCATTCATTTTATGTCATCTTGTATGTTTTCCCTTCTTCTATCATTCTCACTTTTAATGCATGCTATTGTGTTCTTGTATGCTTTCCTAAACCCTCTCTGGATGGAACATTTATAAGTGATTGCCCATTCTAGCTCCAGCCCAGAAAGAAAGTGTAACATAAGAGCCGGAACTTCCTCTGTGCATCACACCTGACTTTCGGGAGCACGTTCTCAAGGCCCCACTTCCACACCCGCAGCCTGCTGCAAAGGGAGCTCTGTCAACTTCCGTCAAAGGCAAAGCTCCTTTCTCTGCCAGCAGACACTGGGGTGCTGCCCCTCAGGTGGGGTGGGCACGGAGAGGCTCCTGATTCCCCACCATGCCCAGCATACAGCTCGGGGAGCCCTGACTTACCTTACCTTGAGATTCTTCCCTACCTGGGGTTGGGGGAGTGGGTGGAGACCCTGCAGCATGAGCTGGGGGTGAGGTCTCTTGACAGCCATGCCTCCTCCCCAGGTTGGCCCCTGAAACATTTGCTCCCCTAAGTATCAAGCCAAGCAGAGGCTGAGCGGGGGGGTCTCTGTCTGAGGGTCTTCCGTTTCAGGCCAGAGGCTGTAGAAATGTCAGACAGGAAGCTCCCGTCCCAGCGGAGAGGGTGACATCCTTTAAAGGCATGTGCTTGTTGGTAGGCAGCTGTGCCAGCCCTGGCTTTTGATCAGAAAATCCTTGCCTTTGGCAGAGACAAAGACAATCCCTGGAAATAGCCTGGCTGGGGAGAGATGGAAGAGGAGGGGTGGGGACATCTTCAGCCCCTCCCACTGGCATGCAGCCTCCCACCCACTGAGTCCTGACCTTGCTTCTCAGTGGGGAGCGAAGGGGGCACGTCCAGACAAGGCTTACAACACCTCCCAGACAGAGTAAGCAGTTGAGTGCGAGAATTCACAGACTGATGAGGAAAGGCATCAGATGTGCCACTGGCAGCTTAAGAATGTGAGAAGAACAATGCCTCCAGCCAATCACTCCCCCTGCCTTCTGCCTCCCCACCCCACGGCAGCCAGAGCGTAGGGCCCGCTCTAGTACGCTCTCTCTTTCTCTCTCTCTGATACACACACACACATACTCACTCTTCACATCAGCCATAGAAAATCATATTATTCTGGGAACCAGCTCTTCCTCCTACCACAAGGAGCACTCACACCGGTAACTGGCATTAAGCGTTCTCTCCATGTGTTTCAATTTGAGGATGCCGTGTTTTCTAAGGCATCATTCCTCCACCTGGCAACATCCTTACAAAGGGAGCTGCTTCTCTGAGGGCCATGGGTGACCTCAGCCCAACACAGCCTAAGATTTGTGGCGGCAAACAGATGGAGGGACAGCTGGGATTCAGAGCCCCAGCCCCCTCTAGGAAGGGCCCCTTGCCTCACTCGCCTGTTAGGGACTCTCAGCCTGGGGGCAGTCTCAGGAGGCCCCATGCTGAGGTTGGGAACCCAGCAGTGCTCCAGACTCTGCTCCCAGGCTGAGTAATTTGCTTTCATCCTTGCCCCTGTCAGATATGCTTACTGAACTGAGAATTGGATCCTTGAAAAGCAAGAACGAAGTCTTGGGGACAGACTCGAGTGCTCCACAGTTGAGGTGGTTTTCTGGAAGTTGACAGTGGAGGACTAGCCAGGAATTGATTAAGCCAGGCTCAGCAGGGACATGGTATTCTGCTTGGCTCCCCACAGGCACCCTCGGGGAGTCCCTGCTCCCAGCTTTTCCCATTTGACCCCAACACCTGAGGGCCCCCTGCCTTTCTTCATCAACTAAGAACATGGGTGGGGAAGAGGAAGGCTTGGTCTAACCAGGGGCCTCAACCTTGGAGGCATATCAAGATCACCCAGACTCTCCCCAGACCGTCCTAATCAGAGCTGAGGGGTGGGGGTGGGTGGGCTTCCTGTGGGCATTTAGAACAGCCCCCAGTTGTTTCTGGTCTAGCCACTTCCACCTGCTTCCCCCTCGCAGGCTGTTTCCTTAGACTAGCCCTGCCCTCCCCATGGAACTGTGGCCTCACATTTACAGAGAAGGAGCTCTCTGAGGCCCCTTCTTAGGCACTGGGGTGTCTGCTGGAGCTCAGAAGAGATTAGTCCCCAGTCCAGTCCCTTCCAGGTCAACTTTGGGAATGTGGGGTTCTGAGGGGTCCCATGTCCTTGGGCTGCCAAGAAATGTCCTGTCCAGATTCCCTTTGTGTTCTTGAAGAGGTTCCCTAGGACCAGCAGATACAGGTCACCACGCACTGCCTCCATCCCTCGTACAGCAGAAGTTGGGAGTCTGTGGCCACATAGGATGCAGGTCACAGACCTGCCACCCCACACACATATGAAGGAAAGCCTGTGTGGCTGTATCTTTGGCCTTCAGACCCAGGGGCAGGGCTGAGTACATGTGGGAGCTGTCCCAAGCATGGAAATTGGCTGCTCTGGTGGCCAGAGATAAGGGTTCTTGTGGATATGATCAGAGCTGAGACAAATGAAGGAGACAATTCACCCCTCAACCCTCTCACCCCCAAGGTATCAGACTAACAGTCAACTTTTCAAAATCCAGAAAAAGGCCACAGGACATAACTCCAGGGAGGGGGAATTGTCCCCAGGGAGTCCCGGGGCTTGTCCCACTCTGCTCTCAAGGGCAGCTATTTCCCCAGGATGGGCATCCCGGTCGCCTCCTTTGGGGCTCCCCCGGACCTTCTCTATGTTCTCTGCCCGACTGTCTCCTTACACCTACGCCCGGGCTTCTTACTCTCCACCTGTCTGCGTGTCGTGATGTTTATGCAGCTGATAGCCACACACCTGGCCCCGGGCTGTGACTCAGCATTTATCTTCAAGTCCTGGAAAATTTTCTCCTGTCATCTTCAGCAACAAGTAGTTGCAGTTCTCATTGTCATAAGACCAAAAAAAAGAAAGAAAGAAAACCGAACTGTAGCTGAGAAAATAGATCTGTGACTTCCACCCTACAGTGGGAACATCTTGACATTTAAATCCAATTACCCTTTTCCCATCCCTGATGAGGATATGACATGCAGCTAGAGAACATTCTGCTAGATAAATATATCATATTCTCTGACTGCTCAAAACTTCCCAGGGCTGATTTTGGAATTCTGTGTACCCTGCCCCCCATCAGCCCCTGTGTGAGGACAGGGTCATAGACTGGCCAAGTTAAACGGCCCTGAAAATGTTTGCTTGGTTAATCTCTACAGGATTTGATTTCTGCCCTTCACCAAGTCATTAACTGGGAAAACGGAACTAACTGCAGAAGCAGGAGGACCCTTGTCCTTTGTAACGAATCTGCAGTCATTCGGAGCCCCCTCCCTGGGCTTTTGGCAAAGGGCCACATGCCGATTGGCTGCAGGGAGAACAGGATTCATTAAACACATCCCTGCATTACTTCAAAGCTCCAGTCCTCACAGACGCAGAGTCCAGATGAATCAGAAAGGCAGCAAGGATCCCTTGTGCTATAATTCTAAGGTAAATAATAGTTTTTTTCTGCCATCTAGAGAGGGGGAACAGACATTCTTTAGCAAGTGCCTGGCTGGAGAGGGAGGCAATAGGAGGAGAAGAAATTACCGGGATTAGCGAAGGCAGTGAGCACCCTGATTCTTCTGCCTTCCAAAAGGGCTCCCTGGTGTGGGCCGTATCCAAGGAGATTGGGCGAAACACCCCACCCCAACCCAGCCTTCCTTCAGAGACTCATTTACCGCTTAAATTACAGGATTTGTTGACTTGCCTCACTCCATTTCCACCTGCAGAAAGAGAGAGCAAGAAAAATATGAGTTCATGGAGAGTTAGAGTCTCATTTTAACTATTAGTTCCAACCACCTAATCTCTCCTGCACCCCACTCCCAGTCAAGACGGTAACCAGCCTGAGCTGACCCTTTCCCCAGTCCCGCAGGATGGAGTGCTAACAAACAGGGAAAGGCCACCCCCCACCCTGGCTTCACCCATCCCCTGGAAGTCACTGAAGCAGGAATCGCTCCCTCCCTCCCTCCCCTTCCATCTGGCTGGGGTGACCAATTATCTTCCTCCCCGAGGGAGCGTGTCATCATCCTTAGGCACCCAGACAGCCTTTGCAGTTGTTCGTCCCAAATTACACTCCTCTTTTATCCTGTGTGCTCAGAGCTGGTTAATAAATAGAAATTAAGTCATTTCTTTACTTTTTGCTTCAAATCACAGCGTGAGACTGGAGTGGTACGCATATTTGTGACTGCATGGGTGTGGAACTGTGTATCTGCTTGTGTGTTAAATGGAATTCAAGACTCATTCCATCAGCACCAAGACGTTCCCAGGAGTTCATACATATTTGTCTTTTTTTCGGAAAAGCACAACTGATCTCTTCTAGTAGTCCCTGAATGCTCAGGCAAGAGGTCAAAATGAGATGTCTCTCCTCAGACAGCAGGCTCTGGGCATCTCTCAGAAAGAGAAGGTCAAAGGGTCTGATGAGGCCAACAAATAAGGGGTGCCCCAGAGAGCCAGACCTAGACAGCCCCATTTCCTGCAATCCTCTAGTCTAGGGTGGCTACCAAAAAAAAAAAAAAACCAAACCCATTGTTGTTGAGTCGATTCTGACTCACAGCAACCCTATAGGACAGAGTAGAACTGCCCCATAGGGTTTCCAAGGAGCACCTGGTGGATTCAAACTGCCGACCTTTTGGTTATCAGCCGAACTCTTAATCACTACGCCACCAGAGTTTTCCCTGGGGTGGCTAGAGGAGGTCAGCTCTCAGAACCAGGGATGAAGGTCACTTCCCTTACAAGTCCTTCTATACTACTTTTAAAAGCAAAGTATGTATTTTAAAATATTAACTAAGTCAAATTGTAGAAGATGCTTGTAACTTGTCCTGGAATTCGATGCAGTTGTGAGCCTGTGCTGAGCCATTCAGTAAGCTGCCAGAACCCTGAGTGGAGGCGCACAAACTGGTTCCCAGGAGCACACCTCGTAAAGTACTCACACGAGTACTCACGGGTACGCACATTGGGCTGCGGGATGCCTTGCTGGAAATTCTCAATCCCTGAGGGGGAAGGGACTCTCCACTGACCTCAGGGATCTTCCTTGGGGCTCTGGGTATCTCAGGCAAACTACATGCCATACTACGTTCAAAGTCTGAGCACCTGGCAGGCTGAGAAGACCCTCAGATTTCCCTGTAACCTTGTGGCCTTGTAGCCTATGTGGCTGTCTCGGGTTCCTACTGCTGTCATAACAAAATACCACAAACGGGGTGGCTTTAAAGAACAAAAATCTTTTGTCGCACAGTTCTAGAAATGATAATTCCAAATTCAGGGCATTGGCAGGGCTGTTCTCTCTCTAGGGGAAGATCATTTCTTGTGTCTTTCAACTTCTAATAGCTCCGAGTGTTTCTAGCTGTTCCTTGGCTTGTAAATGTACCTTCACACGACATGTTCCCATCTTCCCCGTGTGTGTGACCCTCTTTGTATTTGTTCTCCCCTTTTGTAAGACTTCACTCAGAAGGGGTGTTAGAACTAGGACCCACCCTACTCTGGTACGGCTTAACTGATAATATCTTTAAAGAAAGACTTTATCTCCCTAAACAAGGTCACATTCATCAGTACAGGGGATAGAACTTCAGCACATCTCTTTGGGGACACAGTTCAATCCGTAACAGTGGCCATGGGGCATGAGAGATTGGGTCTGGGACAGAGACACCCTGTTGGATAGGTCAACTTCAGAGAATTAGTGGGAATACCTTCCCTGGCCATCACCAATTCCTTCTCCCCAGGGAGAGGAGAATCACATTGAAATAGACCCAGAATAAGAATTTAAGGTGAACACTTAGACTCCTGCAGGTTAAACCACAGCAAGGAGTTTCAACTAAAGGTGCAGAGGAGTTGCTCTGAACATTTTGAACATTTTGGAGGTCTCCCTCTCTTCCTTTCTTACACACACACACACACACACACAGCTCACTATTTCAGGAGGTTCAAGGACCCTTAAAGTCCATTACATGTTGACCAACCTGCCTTCCTGACTAGACAGTGAACCTTTTGAAGGATAAATTATATGTTTATTTTTGTATCAGCCCCCAGAACTGACCTCATGTGTGCATGTATAAATTTTGGCTTCTAAACTTTGTGTTAGGAACTTGAGGGAAGGTCATGGTGTTGAGATCCAGCTGTGGTCTTTTCAGTTAATCGTGCTGATGACCAGGACCTTACATGGATTATCCATGGTGTTGAAAGACTTTACACCCAACATTTCCAGGAGCCTCCTATCCCAGGGTGTGAGGGCACTGGTGCTTCAGAGGTAGAATTCTCACTTTTCACGCAGGAGACTTGAGTTCGATTCTTGCCCAATGCACCTCATGCACAGCCACCACCGGTTTGTTATTGGAGGCTTGTGTGTTGCTATGATGCTGAAAAGGTTTTAGCAGAGATTCCAGACTATGGTGGACTAGGAAGAAAGGACGGATGATCTACTTCTGAAAATCCTAATCCATGGGATTAGTGGTTACCAGGAATGGGAGGTGGGGGGGGGGGCAGAAGTATCACCATCCTCACTTCTTAGGAGCATTCTGGTTGTATTTCTTCCAGGACAGATTTGTTCCTTTTTCTGGAAGTCCATGGTATAGTCAATATTCTTTGCCAACACCATAATTCAGAGGCATCAATTCTCTTCAGTCTTCCTTATTCTTTATTATGCTCTTTTAAGAACTATTTATATGGGATCAAAGTGACACAGCAACTGGAAAGATTAGATAGGAACCTTAGGGGGCAGTGAGTTTATGTTAATGAGAAAGGAACAACTGAGAAAAGGAGGGTGAGCACGGTTGCACAACTCGAAGAATGTAATCAGTTTCATTGAATTGTACGTGAGTTGGTGTATGTTTTACTGTGTATATTCTCAACAACAATAAAACTCTATGGAATACAATGGTTCAATCTGCAACAGATCATGGGGATGGTGCAGGCCTGGGCAGCGTTGTGTTCTGTTGTGCATGGAGTCACCACCATGAGTTGGAGCCAACTCGCTGTCAGCTAACAGCAACCTATCCAACCCTGAATCCTGGGAGCTAGGCTAGGGGAGCTGGGGAGAGGCAGCACTGAGAGCTGTCCGTGGTCCTGAAAACAGCCTTGCTTCCCCTTCCCATTGGCTGAGATGCCACCACAGTGGTATCTGTGGTTCCAGGCCTCAGTCTGGTTTTGATGCTCTGATTCTCGGTCCAACTTAGACCTCAGCCAGAATCTGGCCTTTAGAGAGCCAGACAACCCCATATGACTCAGGGCAATCATGCTGTGAGTCCCTGGCATGATCTTGACTGAAATCAGCTCTGCCCGGAACCTCAGTCCTGACAGCCCCTACACCAGAGCTGGCCTCTGGCTGGAAAACTGCATTTCCACCTCCGCCTGTTGGATGTTGGGCTCCCTGGGAAAGCAGAAAGAGATATGTGTGCAGGGAGTTTATTGGGGTTATATTATGACACAGAAGGGAGGGGTTTAAAATAGCTTTAGAGCAAACTGTAAATGTACACTGTTGTCCATTCTAAGCCAGTATGAACTGTTTCTGATATTCCTTTCTGACAGGGATGGAAAAGAACATATTTGTCAGACCAGTGATCACATACCACGTATCTGAGGCCATGTAAATCTTCTCTAGCAAAAATATCACATCTGACACAGTGGTTGCAATTGGGGCTACAATGTACAGAGTTGCAGTAGTATGCTTTCATCCTCCAGGACTCATTTGTCTTTTGTAGGGATTAGGCTGGTGAATTTGATGGTGATGACTACCTCTACATTCTTTAGGTCTTTAAAGGTGGCACTAATCTCTGCCATTCCCCCAGGAAACAATATTGCTTTTGATTTAATATTTGACTCAGGGGACAAGGTCACTTTCAAAGGCTTCCACTATGATACCTCTTATCCCGCAAGTCAAGGACGTGGGGCTTCTGCCAGCTATCATGTATGTCCATTCCAACTACACATCCAGAGACTGGGGAAAAATGATCACCAGATGGGTCTCTGAGCCCAGTGAGAGCCAGACTTGGGCCATTTATTATCCCCATATGCCCTCATTCTAACAGAGAATGCTATGGTGACACTTTAGGTCCCCAGGTGTCAAGGTGTAAATGTCAACTTGGACAAAAACCCAAAAATGTTTGTGTGTGTCCCAGTGTACACTTATCCAAGTAAATGGCCATAGATCACTTTGGGGAAGGGCTGGGGAAACATTACTGTGTATACTTTGCCATGATGGTGTGTGGCTCTTCCTCTTGGAGACCTGTCCTCTCATTGAGTTTTGGATCTGAAAACTGGACAAAGGGACTGTGAATTTTATTGCAACAGTTGCCCTCAGCCTCCTGATCATCCATCCGTGAATTCTTTTTGTTGTGTGTCTTGGTTAATACCCTTGGCTACCCATCTTTCTTGACTTAGGGATACCATGTTCTATTAACCACCTGCAAAACTTTCTGCAGGTCAGCCCCTCTTGGCCGCCACACTGATGTTGCTACTCATTAGGATAATTGTGCACACCCTGTTAGTGATGGTTAAGCACTGGCACATGGTTTCTACTGTTTCAGGATCCTATCATCCCCATGACGACGACGATGATGATGATGATAGGATCCTGAAATAATAGTGGTGCAGTGGTTAAGAGCTCAGCTGCTAACCAAAAAGTTGGCAGTTTGGATTCACCAGCCACTCCTTGGAAACCCTATGGGGCAGCTCTACTCTGTGCTCATTGCTATGAGCTGGAATCAACTCGACGGCAACGGGTTTGGTTTTTTGGTTTTGATCATCCCCATCGGAGTCCAGGTGGCACAGTGGTTAAGAGCTTGGCTGCTAACCAAAAGGTTGGCAGTTTGAATCCACCAGCTACTCCTTGGAAATCCTATATGGCAATTCTACTCTGCCTGTAGGGTCGCTATGAGTCGGAATGGACTCGACAGCAACGGGTTTGGTTTTTGGTTTTTGTCATGCCTATTGACATCATGGCGCCTAGTTCTGTAAGGGCATCTCCTGCCTTCAGCCCTGTCCTACAGAGGAGAGCACCAATGAATTTCTCATTGATGCTGGTGCTGCTCTCATCAGTGTATTCTATATTGCCTTAGAAAATTAGGACATTCCATGTTCTTCCACAAAACAGCCATCTGGTGGACTTCAGCCTTATGTAGTATCTCCACTCCAGCATGACCACTTTTTTGAGCCTTTTGATCTCTACCATTACTACCTGCCACAGCAGTTCTGTCATTTCTGCTTCATTTGATGTGGACTATTGTTTTCTCCAAATTTCCAAGAACCATCTGAGTAGCATGTTAGCATCGTCTTCCGGGGTCCTTACCATACTGTTAAATCCTGCCAGGAGAGTGCTTCCTATCAATGACTTCTTCTTTTCTGTCCTCGTGACATGGCACTCTCAGGATCAAGTCCTGTATGTACTTTCCTGCTCCTGTTGGTGCCTGTTTGCTAGGTCCTTCACCTTTCCCAGGGTAGAGTCCTTTTCCACCCTGAACAAATCCAGCACGTGCCCAGGTAGGTCATGTTGCGACTTAACCCTAGTTATTGGTCTAGTGGAGTAGGGGCAGATCCTGAGGAGGGCATGTGTAGTCTTGCAAGACAGAGACCTGTGTAATGTCTTCAATTAAAAGAGGAGCACCAACCTTTAATATGGAGAAGTAGGACTCTTCTGCAGACCCAGAGGGTTCAGGGGAATGAGGGATTTGAGATTTTTGCCTATATCAACCCAGGTGTCCCCATCCCATTTCTCAGGGTCCCATTCCTTCTCGGTTAGGTGCCTGCCATTGCTGAGACTTTAACCTCTCTGAAGCTCTGCTACTCTTATGATTAAGTCCGGGGACTGGTCCTCTCGCTGCACAAGATGACAGTCCCTGTATGCTGCCAAAGAGACAGCAGCCAATCAAGTCCAGTGTCCCTAAGTTACCATTTACCCCATACTTCTCAACCTTCTGATACCTTTTTGGGCCCATCAGTGCGTTTCTTTCCACCAGTATACCATTCTAATTCACCACCAGTAATGATTCTAACAATTGCTACCTCTTTCTAGGGGCTATCTGTGCTCCACCGGTAGGGGGCGTCATCGCCAGCTGATCTGCAGGTGATTGAACTCTAAATTTTCGTCTTAGCATCTGCTTTCCAGACCACTGGCACCAACAGTCAGGTTGCCCGGGCAGCAGATTCTGAGGAATGCATTAGGGTGCCCTGGGGTCAACCCTTGTGGGGGAGGGGAGGGATACAGGAGTGGGCGGAGGGAGAAGTCAGGCTGGGATTTAATCAGCCAGCCCCTCAGGGAACTCTGGAGCTAGGATGACCCTGCAGAGTTGTCCTGAATTGGGGCGTGGGGACCAGGCCTTTATACTCCACATCAACCAGTTGCTGGATGCAGGCAGCCCTGGAGAAGGAGGTGTGACCTTGGATGAGGCAACTTTCATCAGCAGTCAGTGAGCTCTGGAGGGAGACTCAGCTATGAGCTGTCAGTCACAGAGTTTCCACGGCATCCACTACACAGCCCATCATGCCCAGAATCTTATCGGAGCCCACCCTCCGTGGAGCCTTCACCTCTGGCTCACACCACCCCCACTTGACCCCATCATTCCACATGTGACAGAGAGTGCCTCAAGCCTCCCTTGTGGGGGACAGTTTTTCCAAATTGCTTTGCTTACTTGGAGATGATGGAAAATAAACCGTGGCTGATGTTATTTAATGAGCTTCTTTTTCAGTTTTATAGGAGCCTTTTCCTTCCAGGTATTGCTGTTTACCTTCTGAGATACAAGCAAGATCTCTGCAAACCAAAATAGCTTTTTTTTTCCCAACAGAACACTTTAGAGTTCTAAAATATGTTCACACAATTTTTTTTTACCAACTTAATTGGGGGATAATTTATATATATAAGAAAACATATTCACTCTAAGTGAGTTTTGACAAATGCACACCCCTAATTGAGATATACGACATTTGCATCACCCCAGAGCATTCCCTCAGGCCCCTCTTCACTCACCACCCTCCACCTCTGCCCCAGGCAACCACCGAGCTTGTTTCCAAGTGGAGATCAGTTTTACCTCTTCTAGAATTTTATGTAAGTGAGATCCTACAGCGTGTACTCTGTTATATCTGGCTTATTTTGCTCAGCCTGTTTGTAGAGGGCATTGGTGGTTCAGTGGTAGAATTCTCGCCTTTCGTGTGGGAGACCCAAGTTCAATTCTTGGCCAGTGGACCTCATGCACAGCTACCACCTGTCACCAGAGGCTTACGTGTTGCCATGATGCTGAACAGGTTTCAGCAGAGCTTCCAGACTAAGATGGACTAGGAAGAAAGGCCTGGTGATCTACTTCTGGAAATCAGCCACTGAAAACCCTATGGATCACAACAGTCTAATCCCTTTGTACATGGGGTCACCATGAGCATTCGGGGGCCAACTCGACCGCAGCCAACAGCAACATTTGTGAGATTCATCCATGGTGTTATGTGATGGTAGTAGTCTGTTTTCTTTTATTGACAAGTAATGTTCCATATACTACAGTTGGTTTATTTACAAATTGTTGATGGACGTGTTATTTTAATTTATTGGACACAGGCCATGTTGTCCTAAGTGAAGCTCAGGCAGAGACATGGCGTGTACCGGCCATGCAGCCAAGAGGGTGTCAGTGGGAGGAGGGCTCTGTGAGCTGGGCTTCACTTCACTCCAGCATCACTTAACAAAAGACCCCCTAGGAATTAACAATCTGGCCAAATAATGGTGCATTTTGTTATTTCTTTCAAGGTGTGTATTTTTCCAGAAGGTGCTCTGGTCATTTTCTTTGGATGCTATTTCAGTTAGCATCCTGCCAAGCAATATTAATTCTCTTTTTTAATTCAGGATAACAGTAATTGAGGGGCAGGCCTGCAGAGCAATCAGCTTGGCAGATGCACGTCAGACTATATATCATAACATGAGACATTTTGAGAAAATTGCTTTTCCTCCTTGAATGCCAAGTCATAAATAATTTCAGGTTGGAAAGAGCTCTGGGAAGCGTGTGTTTGACTCCGGGGTACGGCCTGTAAATACTGGGAGCCATGGAATAAAAAATGAGGGGGCAGATTTGTGGGGTCACTTCTAGTCTGGACCTTGCTATAACTTGTAGTAGACGGTGTAGGTGCCCCGCCCAGACCAGCTTTACTTGGTGGGTGCACCCATCCCCGGTTGCTATGAGTGTGGGTTGCTAATGGCTGATACACCTGCACCCTCAATCAGAGACTTGCCCTCCGCTGACAGGAGTTTCATCTCCTGGAAAGTGACGCCTTGACCCTGGAGGCGACCTACAAAAAAAAAAAAAACCAAAGTCCTGATTTATAGTATTTGCCAATTTCTGTGGTGTAAATACTTCCACTGTGGCTAATCCCAAGCTACCATGCAAAAATAAATAAGTTGCTTAGGGGCATAAGCATATGCAATAAAAGCATTTTTAAAAGGCAAGGGAATATTATAAACACAGACATGAATATAGTAGTTACCCCTGGAGGGGCGGCAGGGGGATGTCTGAGAGGGGCACAAACGGCGCTTCAGTGACATTGATAAAACTCTGTTTCTAAAACTGGGTGCTGGATACCTGGGTGTTTGTTTTTATTGTTCTTTATACTGTATCTGGAGCCCTGGTGGCATGGTGGTTAAGAGCTCGGCTGCTAACCCAAAGGTCAGCAGTTCAAATCCATCAGCTGCTCCTTGGAAACCCTGTGGGGCAGTTCTGCTCTGTCCTGTAGGGTCGCTATGAGTCGGAATGGACTTGACGGCAATGGTATACTGTATATAAAGGCAATGGCGGTTCCGTGATAGAATTCTCTCCTTGTATACAGAAGACCTGAGTTCAGTTCCCAGCCGATGCACCTCAGGTGCAGCCACCACCTGTCTGTTAGTGGAGGCTTGCATGTTGCTGTGATGCTGAGCGGGTGTTAATGGAGCTTTCACACTAAAGTGAATTAGAAAGAAAGGCCTGGCTATCTACTTTGAAAATCAGCCGGTAAGAACCCTATGGATCACAACGGTCTAATCCACACCAATCCTGGGGATGGCAGAGGACCAGGTGGCATTTTGTTCCATTGTGTGTGGGGTCACCATGAGTCAGAGGCTGACCCTATGGCACCTAACAACAGCAACGTATACTGTATATATAGTATACGTTATATATTTTCTTTTGCATGAATAAAATGTTTCATCACAAACACAATTCTAAGAAAGCCTTTTAAGCTTTAAAATTGTTCTCACTGACACATATGCGGCGTGGTTTTTGGGGAGACTGCAGAAGCAGCTTGAAGGCTGGGTTCTGGCTACTCATGCATCGGCATTCTGGGTGTGAGTGCACGTTCACAAATCTGACGGGTTCTGGGGAGGAGGAGCTTGGTCCCTGTGGGTGGAGATTTCTTTCAGGAGAGACAGGAAGTGCAGGTGAGGGCAGGGCCTTGGACAGAACTGCCCTGTCCAATGCCCCCTCCCACCGAGGACCACGGAGAATGCCTGGAGGCCCAGGCCTCCCCTCCACTCGCCCAAAGCCAGTTCTTTGAGAGAGACCTTTTCCCTAGTCTCTTGCTCGCTCTCCTCCAGGGTTTACCCCTAGGACCTCAGGCCCTGGGCCTGGGGGCCCACTCCTGAGGAAAAGCCACCAGAACGGGCAGGAGAAAGAGGCCAGAGTTTACTGCCTCCCTGCATCCTGGGCCACCCGTCTTTCCACCTCCTACCCTCAAGCCTCAGGCCAGACTGTCTCTAGGGGCCGCAGAGGACAGAGACACAACCCCACATCCGCCAGCAGCCAGGCTCCTGGGGACCCACCTTCCCAGCCTCCTTGTCTTCGGTGTGGAACTTTTGATTCTCTTAATTGATTGCCCATCCAAACCAAATCCGTTATCATCGAGTGGATTCCAACTCATAGCGGCCCTATAGGACAAAGTAGAACTGCCTTATAGGATGTCCAAGGAGTGGCTGGTGGATGCGAACTACTGACCTTTTGGTTAGCAGCTGAGTTCTTAACCACTGCGCCACCAGGGCTCCTGATTGCCCATACCCAAAAACCAAACCCACTGCCGTGGAGTCAGTTCCAACTCATAGCAAAAGCAAAATAAAACGTGTTTAGTTTTCCACAAGCATGAGAACAAAAGCCTCAAGGTATCCCTAGCCACCTACCCCCCCAAGGGCGAGGGAGGAGAGGCAGTGGTGGGCACGGGCCTGACTCCCTTGGCCATGGTGGCAGTCCCCTTCGGCCTGAGCTCCCCTCCATGACAGCACCCCGGGTCCCTCAGCAGCAGCAGACGCACCCCCTTGCTGGTGAAGGCCTGAGGATTTCCTTAGGAGCTCAGATGATTATCAAGTACAAGGGGGAGGAATGGGGACGTTCTAAATTCTCCTTTTAATAATGAATCCCATTTCCTCCTGTAGCTGGTTTGCTTGCAACAGATGCTGTTGCAGAAAATGGAACAAAATGGAAGACATAAAAAAGGCGAATAATTAACTCAGCCGAAAAGCCTCCCCAGCAGATGTCGGGATGGTGGGGCAGGGTGCCCAAGGCCCGCCCCCCACGCCATTGCCTGGCACTGCTGCCCTGTGCTACAGTGGGAACCCATATGTTCAGATGCTTCATGGCTCGGCTGGGTGTTAGGGAAGCAGAGAGCCGCCCTCCCGCTGTTCAATAGCTGATGACCGTTTTTCTCCAATTAAACTGAAATTGAAGGATCCTCAGACTTAGACACCCAAGTAAAATCATTAGTGCTTAAAATGTTAATTGTGCTCAGATGTGCCTTTGCCTGTGGAGGCTGGCTGCAAACGAGCTTGCACGTAGTTCGTCCTCTGCAGAGGGAACCTGAAGACACATCTGTCCCCGCACCCCGCTCCTACCAGCACCACCAACCAGGCTGGCCTCCCAGGATCCCCGGCGTAGGCAGCCAGAGGCCAAAACCCTGGCGCCCATTCTGACAATGGGAGGCCTGTGTGACCCCTGCCCGCCTGCCCAGTCCCCTGACCTGTCAGGGACAGTGGGCCAAGGGGCTCCCACCCAGTCCAGGCGCTGACAGGCAGTGCCACATAGCAGTCAGACAGGTCAGCCCTAGAACCGGACCAGCAGTGTGGACAAGGGAAAGATACTTTTCTGAGACTCGTTCTTCTCTTGCAGAACAGGGTTATAAAATCTACCTGCTGAAGTGCCATGTGAGCCGGGGCCACTTCTTTATCGACTCTGTGTCCTCAGCACAGAACCTACACCCCCGCCAGGTCCCACATGAGTAACTACGGAAGCAGTGCCCCCCCCACCACCACCACCAGTGCCAGGGGCAGAGTCGTCATATCCTCCAGGCAGGGCTGAGGGGCCCAGCCTGGCCATTCATCAGCTTGCTCAGGGCTTGGGGTTAGGTTTTGTGCAGTGGCCTCGAGACCGTCCTCTCAGGGGTGTGGGTGTGGTGAGACCAGAAGGGAGGCCGTGCCGCCACCTGCACCAACCGCGTCTCACCAGCCTGCTCCCCAACAGCATGGAGAGGAATTCACCCCCTGAGCCTTCTCCTGCTTGTTACTTTGCCCACGCGTGAGCGCCAGCTTTTCTCTGCAGAGATGATGCGCCTAAGAGGCTTAGGCTTCTTTACGCTAAGGAAATCCACTTAGATACTCCGTGTTCCCTAATCCACCACATAATAAGATTCCTTTATCTCTTGTTGTCATGGGAAGTATATATTAACTGATTAATATTAATGTGTTGGCCAATAAATATTAATATCTGAACGGATTCATACTTCACAAGGCAGAGACGCTGATGAGCACGATAGAAGCTAGAACCAGGGCAAGCTGTCAGGGTTTGGCAGGTCCCAGAGGAGGCAGCCGGAGCCGCCGCTGCCCCTTGTCATGGACACCCCGTCATTAGGAGCGTCTGCAGAGCTGGGACAGAAGTGTGTTCGGACTCTGATTGTGGCAATTAAAATCCTTGCCATCCAAGGCAGCATATTTTATCATTTAAATAGCATTTTACAATCTCCTAACACATTTTCCCAGTAACATTGTTAAATTAGGTGATAGAAGGTCATTTTTGCTTTTGAAGCTGAAATACTGTTACCATTATTCCTTATCTGCCTGGAATTAGAAAGGTTTTGGTATTATATGTTCTAAAGGTTTCATTATCAAAATTTGCTAGACTTTCTAAAACAAACCAACAGAATTTTTTTATTTTTTGCCCTTGTTTTAATCAAAGATGGACAGAGCCTTTTGTCTTCTGACGCTGGAGATGGCTTTCAGCGTTTGGTGGAAGGAGGCAGCATCTTTCCTAGTGGCCAGGATTGTACAGTGAAGTCTCCAGAGGGTCACTGGGGGCCCCTTGTTTATCTTTGATTTGGAGCTGCCACCATCGCTGTCACCTGTGCTGCATCCCCGAGTGTCAGGGAAGCCAGAGAAGGTCAGGGAGCTGTCACTCTTGCCCACAGAAATGGCACAACCAGAGCCTGCACTGCATCTTCAGCCAGTGGAGCTAGCTGGAGCCTGCTGATGGCCAAGTAGCTTCCCCTTCCTGGTCCAAGCCTCTGGTCCAGGCCATCTCCCCTCCAACTACCCACCTGTCTGCCCCCAACCGTGCCTGATCTCCATCCCAAATCCCTTCCCCTAGACCCAGAATTCAGTTCCTGAACCCTCACCCTCCCTCCCTACTCTCCTGCCCTCACCTCATCTGCTTGCAAGCTTCACCCCATCCCAAGACCAAGCCCCCTGCCCATTCCCTCCCATAGCCTGCAGGAGGCTGAGTTTTGATTCATGACCGAGATGCTCTCTTCCTAGGGCAGAGAGATGTGTTCTTGGAAGAGCCCTGCAGCCTCAGAATGCTGTATCAAAGACAGCTTGCTCATAAGAGGTCATGGCACAGGGTAACTCAGGGATGCCAGGCACTAGGGGAAAGCCACCGTTGCCAGGGATGTGGCCCCAGGCCCTGCTCGTGGCATATTTCAATGAGAGGTGTGGCTCGGGGGATCAGGACGGGGAGAGGCTTGTGCTGCACAAGTGGTGTCTTCCAGGTCAGATGATGGCACATGAATGGTGGGTAGATGGCACGTGGGTGGTGTGTGAATAGTGGGTAGAATAGTGGGTGGAATAAGATGAGGATGGTGCATGTATAGTTGAATGGTGAGTGAATGGTATGTGGATGGTGTGTGGGATATCCCATAGATGACGTGATAGCATGTAGATGGCACATGGATCATAGGTGGGATGGTATGTGGATGGTGGATGAATGACGCATGGATGGAGTGTGGGTGGCACGTGGGTGGTGTGTGGATAATGGGATGCCTTCCCCAGCCAGCTAGAGGCTGATGCAGAGAAGGAGCCCCTCAAACATTTGTATCTTCACTCCAAGGATATTCAAACATATGGACTCTTCCTCCTAAGCTTTTGCCCAGGAGATCTCCATGTAACACCGAGTCTCTGGCTTTTAAAGCAACCGTAAAAGCAGCACTCCTCAGGGAGACCTGCCTGAGGAGGGGGCTGGAGGTTCTGGTGCCACGTGGCAGCTCTCTCCTCGAGCTAGAAGCTGGCTGTGCATCCATGGCTCTCTTGTGGCCTCTAACACACATGGTGCCCTATGCTCTCTGCATGGTGACATGGGTATGTCAGCAGAAGATCTGAACAGGAAGCCTGTGTGAATCCAGATACACCTGTGTCTGGACCAGGGCTGAAGCCCCTGGCTGGGCCCTCAGGAGACACCAAGGTCAAGGCCCATCTAGGATAAGCCACTGTATTTTCCCTGGATGAGCAGACCTTTCCCTGCTCCCATTCCCTTCCCTTCTGTTTTGGTGTCAGAAGTAGAATTCACTTTACCAGTGAGGAGGAGGTTCACTTGCTTGCAGTCTCCTGGCTAAAAGGCAGCACTCACTGGGGTGGTGGGAGCAGTCCAAGCTGCTCTGTGGCAGCCCCTGGAGTGTTTGCTTGTCCTTCAGCCACTACCCTGTCTAATGGTGACAGCTGGTGCCAGAGGTTGGAGTCTGTGACAGCATCTCTGATCGAACTTCAGCAGAGTATGGGTACTGGGAAGGCAAGACTGCTGTTTTCTTCCTAAGCCCGCTTGGGATCCAATCTCAGTCTGTTGTGGAGGTGAACCTTGAGGTTGACTTTAGAGAGATAGAGATAGATAGCTGCTGTCGAGTCGACTCTGACTCATGGCGACCCTATATACAACAAAATGAAACACTGCCCGTTCCTGTATCATCCCGTCAATCGATGAAATGTTTTGAGTTCATTGTTGCAGCTATCGTGCCGATCCATCTCACCAAGGCTCTCCCACACCTTCAGTTGCCCTTTGCTTCACCAAACGTGTTGTCGTCCTCTAGCAACTGATCTCTCCTGATGACATATCCAAAGCAAGCGAGTCAAACAATGTTTTGTTGTGATCTGTAAGATTTTCATTGGCTAACTTTCAGAAGTAGATTGCCAGGTCTTTCTTCCTAATCTGTCTTAGTCAAGAAGCTCTGCTGAAACCTCCTGGTGTTTGAAATACAGGTGGCATAGTTTCCAGCATCACAGCAGCACACAAGCCACCACAGTATGACAAAGTGACAGATGGGTAGTGGAAGGTTGATTTTAATTCCTCTGAAATCTTGCTCTGCAGGGCAAGGTCTTGGTGGAAAAGGGTCACTTTGTGCTGACCATCTGAGTGGGAGATCCTAGCCCAGGGGGCACCTGTCTGCAGCCTGGTGCTCATTCTCCCAAGAGACTCACTCCTGCAGAGCAGTCTTACCTGCCCACCCGTGGCTCTCTCTCCCCACCAAGGACTGGGCTGCAGACTAGCAAGTGGCTCTGGTGTGTGCCAGAACCTGTCCTTAAGGAGTCAGATGCAGACTCTTGGGCCCCTACCTTGGCTGGTTCCTGTGCTTTCTTGGGGATGGAGCAGGGCAGACAGTTGAAAGCTGGAAATGACATTCTCAGAATGCCTGCCACCCACCTGCCACCCCAGCACAGGATTGTGCTTTCCTGTGGAGCCCCAGCTCTTCTGAAACACCTGCCATCTCCAACGGCAGATTCTCAGAAAAGCCTCAGGCATCCGAAGTCTTCTGACACACCTGGTTGGCCTACCCCCACCTGACACCACTTGTCTTGGGCTCACCCTGCCCTGCACGGTTGATCACAGCAGCTCCTCACTCCGTAATCACCTCCCAAACAAACAGAAAACATGTTGGTCGCCATTGTAAACATCCCCGGCGTGATTTATTACCATCATCACAATATTTTGTTTGGAGCTGTAAACCTCCCAACATAAGTCATTAGAAGGAATGACGTTTAATCCTGCAGAAGATGCCACGGTGGGCTGCGTGGCTCTCACTCAGCTAGTGAATCATTAATTCTAGAGAGAACGACATCCCCCAGCATAGGCAGCCCCTCATCTCCACCACACACAGGCGTGGAAGGCTGAAGGTTCAAGCCAGGCTACTTTTGCTTCTTGGAGTAGCACATTCATGACTGCAAAGGGGTGCTCCAAACCCAGACCTGGTCATCCAGACTGAAGTTTTAATTCTGCAGGAGATGCATGCAGCTGGGATTGGCTGCCTGTGATCTGCTTTCTTGGTCCTGATGGCCATCACGCTGGTTGGACTTCAAAGGAAGCAGAAAAACAGCTCAGAACATCTTCTTTAGCTCTCCTTTCACGGTGACCCCAGCCACCCTTTGAGGAGCCATTACACAGCGAGTGTATTCTATTCGCAAAGCTGGCAGGTCTAATTTCCTGGGTTTTGCTGCAGATGTGCAGGCAGAGGCTAAGAAGAGCCCTGTTAGCCTTAAAAGGAATGTCCTGGGGCCTCAGAGCCATCCTCCCCAAGGCAAACACCGCCAAGAGCTCCTTGCAAATGGCACCTCCCCCAGATGAAGGAGACACCCGAAAGTGCTGGAGAGGGAAGAGGACCGGGGGTCTTAACCAAGGGATTGCTTTAGAAGACTTTAGCAATTCTTAGTACACATGACAATTGTGAAACTTCCAGGTGACATTCCAGTGTTTAGCCCTACTTAATATTCTTGTGTTCAGAGCTACCTAGGGTGGCGTTATGCTGCGATGTTGGCTGCGGGGATGTTGGAAGTTGCAGGGCTGGGCTGGGTGTTTTGTGTCTGTGCTGCCTCCAAAGACTGAGGAGCAGGGGGAAGGAAGCCCCCGGCCTTCTGCTGGCTAATGGCTGCCGATTTTACCCAAACTGCATACTGTGTTCCAGCTGAAGCTTCTACCGACAGGCACTACGTGAGTCTTGTGTGTCTGGTTCAGTATGGCCAAACCCAGAGTCAAAATCCTCTCCCCCACTGGCTCCCCTGTCCCCTGGACCTCCCTTGTGTGAAGGGTTCCAGCAGCATGAATGGGGGCTCCCCTAGATATTTCCCTTACCCTCACCCCTCATACCCATGGCACACCAAGCCTTCCAGCCCTGCTCACTTGCTGTTTTCCAAATCTGCACTCCCTTTCTCCTCCCCACTCCCCTGCCTGCCTTCCGGCCTCTCCATGCCTCAGCTACATTATGACATGTTGTTGTTGTTAGATGCCGTCGAGTCAGTTCTGACTCATAGAGACCCTGTGTACAACAGAACGAAACACTACTGGGTCTGACGCTATTCTCGCAATCGTTGCTATGTTGGAGACCATTGTTGTAGCCACTGTGTCAATCCATCTCGTTGAGGGTCTTCCTCTTGTTCGCTGACCCTCTACTTTACCAAGCATGATGTCCTTCTCCAGGGACTAGGTTCTTCTGATAAGAAGTCTGAAGTATGTGAGACGAAGTCTTACCATCCTCACTTCCAAGGAGCACTCCGGCTGTACTTCATCCAAGACAAACTTGTTCATTCTTCTGGCAATCCATGGCATATTCAATATTCTTAGCCAACACCATAATTCAAAGACATCAATTCTTCTTTGGTTTTCCTTATTCATTGTCCAGATTTTGCATGCATGCGAAGCAATTGAAAATACCATATCTTGGGTCAGGCGCACCTTAGTCCTCAACATTATAAGAATCTTAATTTCTACACCTCGCTCTTCTCCAGGCCATTCCTTAGTTGCCCCCAGAATGACCTTTGAACATGCAGCCAGCAGGGCCTTACCCCCACCCTCGCCTTATTGCATCTCTGCAGCTAATGCCCAAGGATTGGCCACCTTTTGTGAGCCAGGTGCTGTGCCAGGCTCTGAAGTTACCTGGGGCTGTGGTGCCCAGGGCCTGCCGTGAGTGGTGTGGGGCAGAGCCTAGCCCCAGCATAGCTGTGATGGGGCCTTGGGAGGGTAGGATGTCACCCGCAGGTCCTGACTCCTATCTGCTCCCTATGGTGGTCTGGGGTTGCTGTGGTCAGCCCACACAGCCCAGTGGGGTTGGCTGCTTCCTGCAGGGTGCTGGGCTGGGCTGGGCTGGGCAGAGCCAAAGGGAGTGGAAGTGGGCTCTTGGCCAGGTATCCAGGCGAGGTGGCGTCCCCACAGCCAGGCCCTGTCGAGGCCATGATTGGCACCTGCACTCAAAGGCCGTACCCCTCAGAGAAGCCAGTAAATCCTCAGGCCAGAGCCTTCCTGAGCTGCTCCTTCCCCAGTCCTGGGCAGGACCCAACTCCAGGCTCAAGACCCTGCCCTTGGGAGATTCACCTCCCTCTCATGTGCGGACAGCGACTCTGCAAACCCAAGGCAGAGAACAGTGGGACTGACCACCAGGGCCCCTCTGAGGGCTCCAGCAGCCCCTGGCCTTGCCCCTGGGGACCTGTGAGATACCAGAGTCTCTGTTCTCTTGGGGTTACACGGAATGACCTCTGAAATGCAGCTTCCCCTCCGTGTTCTCTGTGATGCTGAAGGAGACACTGGAGACGGAAGGGCCTAGAGCTGGAGCTGGAGCTGCCCATCCACGGTGCTCACCCCAGCGGCCAGCCAGGAGAGACTGCCACCCAACCTGGGGGCACCTCTGCATACCATCCATGAATAATGTGAGCCACCATTGCACAGCCATCTGGGGGACTCTTCTGGGGGCCAGCACACCCACCCCTGGGCAGCCCCTTTTTCAGACTCACTGGCAGGAAGTGAGATCTTGTGTGACCTTGTGTCATCTTGTTTGACCTTGGGTCTAGTGAGTCCAACTCCCCCTGGGGGCCCAGGAGTGCTTCCCCAGGGGCCTGAGCGCCTCCCTCAGGGCAGAGCAGACCTCACAATGGGGTCACCTCAAGGAAGCATCTGCTGGGATGGATTTTCTTCTGTGGCTCTTGAGGGTGTCACAGGCGGCAGCTGTGGTGGCTCTGACACCACAGGCCCCTCAGTAATTGACACTGCAGCTAGAACGGCACATCCGGGGCTGGCAGGACTGGACAGATCATTATTTGCGCCCGGCCACGGCGTTAATGAGGCTGCCCAGCTGGCTGCCTCCTCCAGTGACCTGGCTTCTGTTCCAGTGAAGAAGGATGCGCCACTCCATCCTCCTCCCAGCCGTGCCAGTCATGGAGCTGGGCAATTGATTTTCTTGGCATTTTTCGTGCAAACAGGCAGTCCCTCAGTGGAGTCACCTCAGCCTCTGGCTCCAGCATGAATCACTCATTTTTGTTTCCCAGTCACCACATTGCAGGCATTTACCAATTCTTAGGCCAAATTAGACCCCTTCTTGCAGAGCTGGCTAGAGAGCAGTCGGCCAGGTGCCCTGTTAACCAAGCAGGAGGGTCATTATGTCCATCCCGTTTAACCCAATGTGCACTGGTGTGGCTCCCCGGGGACCTTGGGGAAAGGGCAGGACTCACCCAGGCTCACTGCCCTGGGGCTTCAGGAACTGGCTGCCTCAGCCCTGATCTTCTGCCTCTGAGAAGTGCTGGCCGCTCACCTGGTCCTGGAGGACCACAGGAGGTGGATTGTGCTCCTGTGTACACACATCTGCTGTGCGTCTCTAATCAGCCGCTGCCCACTCCTTCACTCCCTGTTATGGACTGAATTGTGCCCCCCAAAAAATGTGTGTCAACTTGGCTAGCCCATGATTCCCAGTATTGTGTGATTGTCCACCATTTTGTGATGTGATGTGATTTTTCCTATGTGTTGTAAATCCTACCTCTATGATGTTAATGAGGTGGGATTAGTGACAGTTACATTAATAAGGCAGGACTCAATCTACAAGATGAGGTTTTGTCTTAGATCAATCTCTTTTGAGAAATAAAAGAGAGAAGTGAGCAGAGAGACAGGGGACCTCATACCACCAAGAAAGTAGTGCCAGGAGAAGAGCATGTCCATTGGACTTGGGGTCCCTGCTCTGAGAAGCTTCTAGACCAGGGGAAGATTGATGACAAGGACCTTCCCCCAGATCTGACAGAGAGAGAAAGCCTTCCCCTGGAGCTTGCACCCTGAATTTGGACTTCTAGCCTCCTAGACTGTGAGAGAATATGTTTCTCTTTGTTGAAGCCATCCACTTGTGGTATTTCTGTTATAGCAGCACTAGATAACTAAGACACTCTCCTTCCTCCGACTCTGGACATCTACTTGGGAGACCCACAGTCACCTTAGACTCCATGAGGTTCTGTTCCTCCTTCTCAGGAAATGATGCCAGTGTCCACCAGCTGCTCAAACCAGAAACCGAGTCCCCGTCACTCTGCTCCCAGTCAGTCCCCAGGTCCAGCTGCTGTTCTATGCTAGAGCAGGTTTATACTGGCTCGTGAGACCCAGTAGTGCGCATCCCCTCCCAACATGAGTTCCCATCAGTGGCGTGAAATCTGCCGTGGTGGGAGTATTTACTGTACACCATGGAAATCCTCAGACACTGCGAATCAGGGCTCTCCCCCACCCATCCAGAGAGCCAGTTGTCAAACATTTAACAGCACACAACCATGATTATTCCTCCTGAAATATTCTTCACATCTCCCCTTTTTTCTCCCACTACCCGCTGGGTCCAAGCCTCTGACATAACCCGCCTAGACAATGGCAACATCCCCTCAACCAGCCTTTCTGCTCTGTCTTTGGCTCCTCATCCCAGAATGGTCCTTAAATGCAAAACAAGTCTCCATAGTTCACAGTGCTTCTAGGCTTCCCCTGGTCCTTACCAGATAAGGTCTAATGCCTTTGCCAGACCACAGGCCCTTTGTTTGCTGGCCCCTCCCAGCTACAAACAGGTCTGTCTTGGAAGAAGTACAGCCAGAGTGCTCCTTGGAAGTGAGTATGGCAAGACTTCGTCTCACATACTTTGGACGTGTTATTAGGAGGGACCAGTCCCTGGAGAAGGACATCATACTTGGCAAAGTAGAGGGTCAGTAGACAAGAGGAAGACCCTCAATGAGATGGATTGACACAGTGGCTACAACAATGGGCTCAAACATAGCAAAGATAGTGAGGATGGCGCAGGACCAGGCAGTGTTTCGTTCTTTTGTACATATGGCTGCTGTGAGTCAGAACTAACTTGATGACATCTAACAACAACAGCCAGCCACTATGGTCCTGCCTTTTGACGCCCTTCAGTCTCTGTGTCCTAGCCTACTGGTGTTCAGTCCTCCCCTCCCATGAGCCCTTCTGTCACGGCGCAGGGCCACCAAGCTCTGCCAGGAGTACCCCATTACCCTTAGGTGCCAATAAATTATCATGACCTTAGGGAGACCTCCCGATGCCCTGGGCTGCTGACATCCTCCATCACACATTGCCAGGGACGTCCTCTATTGCTGCCATCACATATGAAATTGCTTGTTCAGTGCCTGACTTCCCTGCTAAGGTGAAAGCTCCAAGAGGGCAGGGACCACCACTGTCGCATTCAGGGCTAAGGCACTCACCGGTGCCTGAGACACTGCCTGGCTCAATCAACGTTGAGTGAATGGACACATGGTAGTGGGGAGCATGGCTGGGTTCTGCATGATGTGCTACAGGGTGGAGGGCCAGCTGACTGATCTCATTGCCACTAACGTACTGCAGGACAGCCAGTGATGGGAAAAGCCAGGGGTCAGCGAGTATCATGCGGACAGTTGTTTCTCAGCTGCTGCAACATTTGCTAGCTCCTGCCCATCCTTCCTGGCCTGGCTGTGTTGGAAGAATACATGAAGGAAAGAAAAGGCACAGGTTGCTCTAAGCCGCCATCCCCACTGAGCAGGGGAGCACGCACGCGTGCAGCAGACACACAGTGGGATGCACCCCTGGGCACACATGGTGTAACATAGAAAACATACCAAGTCTGGGCCCCATGCAGCATGCACAAATGCACACGTGCAGGGTGTAATACACTCATGGCATGGATGCTGGGGCCACACACACCCCCGCAGACTGCCAGGAGAGCTGTGAAGAAGGAGCTGAGGCCCCCTCCCTTGTGCACAGGCAGGCCAGTCCCCTGTTTGCGGAGCTGTGGCCAGCATGAACTGGGCTTCTGCACCAGTTAGAGCTTTCTGGGGGCACTAATGTGGGGGCAGTCTCCCGGGGGGCACGCTGGAGGGGTGGGGGCTGAGGATGCCCCCCCCAAGTGATTGGCAGGTGGGGTGCGGGGCAGCTGTTGGGTTCACAGTCAGGCTAATCAGCTGGCCGGTTGACTGACAGGCGGCGCAGATCCTCGCCTGGTTGACAGCTCCCAGGGAGTTCACCACCAGGGCTGAGCTGACAAGGAACCACCCAGCTGAATCGTGGATGCTAATCATGAGGTGAGGGAATGGAATCAGCAAACAAAACAAGGAGCAGTCAGAGCCGTCAGGAGCCCATCGGCTTCCCTCCCCTGCAGACCGGTCCCAGAGCCACTGTGCTCCAGGAACCTCGGCTGCTGTGGAAGTAACCAGGAGACAGCAATCCAGGAGCCCAGCAGCTGGCATCCAGTGAGCACACACTGTGCCCACGCCGCATCCTCCTTTGCGCTTGTCAGCGTGCAGGATGGGTATTCTTAGCCCCATTTTACAGATGAGGAAACTAAGTTTCCGCAAGGTCAAGGGACTTGTCCAAGGTCACGTAGCAGTGCTATTTTTTTTTTCTTTAAATATGCTGACCCTCCATTCTGTAGCTGGGATTGGAGCCTCCAGGCAGAGGGAGAGGAAGCCCCTGCTCTGTTCTGGGCCAAAGGCCAGGGTCACTGCGTGGCCAGTGCAGGACCATCGCTGAGTTTAGCTGTCTCACAGCAACTGGAGAAGCTCACCACTGAGGCTGAGAGAAGAGGCCCTCTGCGGCCACAGCCGCACACTGCTCCAGAGCTTGCTGGACTGACCTCTGTCCAGCTCCAAGGTCCATACTCGGCCCTGGCCACCCAGCCACCTCCCAGGCCCTGGAGCAGCCAACACTTGTGTCCCAGGCAGCCCCACTGCTAAGGAGTGGGCACGGCTGTGACAGAGGCTGGCCTTGGCAGAGAATTGAATACAGGTAGTCCCTGACTGGAGCCCTGGTGGCGCAGTGGTTAAGAGCTTGGCCACTGACCAAAAAAGGTCGGCAGTTTCAATTCACCAGGAGCTCCTTGGAAACCCTATGGGGCAGTTCTACTCTGTCCTGTAGGGTCGCTATGAGTCAGAATCAACTCGACAGCAGTGGGTTTGTTTTTTGGTTTTAGTCCCTGACTTACAACGTATTCCAGTTATGACGAACCACACTTCCAGCCGTCTTCGTGGGTGTGGGTGTGCGTCTTACGGTTAGTAGTGTATATACTACCTACAACGTGAAAATATATCTGTAAGTTTATATGCAATGTTTCCAACCCCCAAAGACAAAGATCGGATTTATAAATATACTGACAATAAAAGGCAATGATAATGAAAACTAAAACCAAGAAAAATGAGGTATTCAACTTACGTCAGAACCGACTTACAAGGAGTCTTCAGAACAGAAGCCCGTCGTCAGTCGGGGACTACTTGTATGTTGAAATTTCCTGTGACCACAAGTGAGAATTTAAGGCACTTCAGTGAGGCGTCTGCCATCTGCATTCTGCACCTCTGGTCCAGGCTGCCCTCTAATTGCTGAGTGTGTTTAAACTTCAGTTTTGCATCTAATCTGCATTAATTAGCAACTTCCCCAGAGGAAGGTAGCAGCTCTCTATGAGGCCACGGGAATTGAATTCTTGCTGATGGGGGTGATTTGCCCACACCCTTGGGCCAGCAGAGACCTCTAAAGGGCAGATCCTGAGCTGGTAGGAGAGCAGGAAGAGGTGTGCCCACCGCGAGGCACCAGTCCCCTGGCAGCAGGTCCGTGGCCTGGTGTGCGGTAGATGGGGGGCAGCCAGCCAGGCATCCCGAAGTTCATGGGAGTGGGACTAGGAGCAAGGAAGCAACTTGGGCACCTCGTTCACAGGCAGACCACACAGACCCCCTCTGGGCAGCATCAGCCCTACTACGAGCATTTATTGAGCTCCTGCTGTGTGCCAGGCACTTGCCAGACTCAGACACGGATGAACAAGATTTGGTCCTTGCCCCAAGAACATGGAGCAGACCTACACAGCCCATCGTTCCTGATTGGACACCCATCTCAGCAGGTGAAATATTACCTCACCTCCTCCAGACTGCCTCCGCCCCGTCTCCAGTGACCTCTTAAAGCCCCCTAAAGTCATATCACTCTCTCCTTCAGAAGCCTCCATGTCTCCTGTGGGATGGGGTCTGGCACCTCCCCCAAGGGCCTTCTCCTCGACCCCAGTGTGTAGCATGTCCACCCAGGCTGCATTTTCTCCTACTAGCATCCCTGCATCTGGGGTGGCCACCCTCTGGCCGGGCACTGCTATGTGAGGTCTCGGGCACTATGTGACCTGGGCTATCTGACCTGGGCTGTGGCTAGGAGGGCCTCAGGACTGGAACCCAGAGACATGCAGGGATGACAGCAGCCCCGGGACAGAGGTCTTCCAGGTGGCATACGCCCTAGGTGCCGAAGCTGCTGCTTCTAATTAGGATGTGGCGCAGCAGAGCAGAGGCCCGTAGCCTGTGGTACCCAGGACAGCCGCGCTCCGTTCCCAGCAGGCACTGCTGCCGAGGAGTCGGGTGCGGCTGAAGCTTGCTCAAGACTGTGCACATGTGGGGGGACCAGGCTCAGAGCTGCTGCCTTCAGTGGTCTTCCTGCGTGGGCCAGTGTGATGGGCAGCATAGTGGACATATGAGGGGACTGCAGATGGGGGTGGGACAGCCTGGCACGCAGCCCAGCCACCAGTAGATTCAGGACATTGAAAAGTTGCCAAGCAAACAGCTTGATGCAGGAAACCCCAGGACCGGGAGATCCAAGGACTAAGAGTCCGAAGTTCCCCATGAGGCAGGGATTCAGACCCACGCGCATCCCTCTCCCAGCCTCTCCCAGGGGGCCCCCTCAGTTCCCATCCCTGTCCCTCTTTGGGGCCCCTTCCCCCAGGCCAGTGTTCAGAGTGGGAGGACCCTCCCCCTTCAGGGCCTGGGGCTGGGATTTGAGCAGACTCAGCAGCTGTCATCCTCACGCACCATCAACCAGGGGCTGGGGGACATCAGGGCTCCTGAGGCACTTCCCGCCCCTCCTAGGCTCTTGACCCCCCTTTTGACCCGTGTTGGCATCACCCATCTACATGACCTGACCAAAAGGCTGGTCCCCCGACCCCTCCCATTGGGTCCTGGGCATCGGGGATTGGAGCCTTTATGTAGTACCCAGCAGATGGCCCTCATGTGACTCTGGAGAGGAGGGGATAAGGGACCCTTCTCCTTGACAGCCCACAGGCCGGTGAAGTCTTCTCCCCTGCTCTGCCCCAGAGCCAACTTTGTTATTGAGAAACTGGCCTCACAAAGCCCCCTCAGCCTGTGCCTCCCCTCGGTGGGTAGCCAGGATGCTCTTGAGTCAAACACCCGGAAGAAACACTTCAGCCAATGAAGAGTTCGCCGGGCGGAACGTATTTGGCAGCTGCAATAACTCACACCCTGTTTACTCTCAGCGACGCTCACTCTTACCTCATGGCACATGTTTCAGCTGCTCTACAAATGTCATCTGTCCAGAAAGAGAAAGTGGTGGTTTACTGCTTCACGGTGGGGGTGGGGGAGGGGAGCTTCCTTACAGATTTTTAGCATTATATTGAGAGGAGAGGGCAGGTACCTTCTATTATTATTATTGTGCTTTAGATGAAGGTCTACAGAGCACATTAGTTTCTCATTAAACAATACACATATTGTTTTGTGACTTTGGTTGCCAACCCCATAACATGTCAACACTCTCTCCTTGATCTTGGGTTCCCCCTTACCAGCTTTCCTGTCCCCTCCTGCCTTCTCATCCTTGCCCCTGGGCTGGCGTGCCCATTTAGTCTCATTTTGTTTTATGGGCTTGTCTAATCTTTGAAGGGTGAACCTCAGGAGTGACTTCAGTACTAATTAAAAGGGTGTCTGGGGGCCATACTCTCAGGGTTTCTCCAGTCTCTGTCATACCAGTAAGTCTGGTCTTTTTTACAAATTTGAAATTTTGTTCTACATTTTTCTCCGGCTCTGCTGAGGACCCTCTATTGCGATCCTGATCAGAGCAGTCTGTGGTGGTAGCCGGGCACCATCTAGTTCTGCTGAACTCAGTCTGGTGGAGGCCGTGGTAGTTGTGGTCCATCAGTCCTTCGGACTAATCTTTCCCTTGTGTCTTTGGTTTTCTTCATTCTCCCTTGCTCGAGGCGGGGGGTGAGAACAGTGGAGTATCTTAGATGGCCACTCTCAAGCTTTTAAGACCCCAGATGCTACTCACCAAAGTAGGATGTAGAACATTTTCTTTATAAACTATGTTATGCCAGTTGAACTAGATGTCCCCCGAGACCATGGTCCCCAGGAGGGCAGGCAACTTCTAATCTGAAATGGAGCATGTACTGGCGGGCCGTGTTCGTGGGCAGGGGTTGGGGTGGGGTTGCATGGCACCATTGGTACCACTGGGTGGAAGGGGAGGCTGGGACTTACCTAGATTGTACCTTCATTTGGGGGCTTGAGAGGGGCTTGTGGTGGTCATATTGAGGCCAAAGGCCCCCTTGAGATCGCTAGGGTACTGGCACAGATGACTTCTGATGGCAATATGTCCCTTAGCTGCCCTTCCCTGGCCTCTGCACGGAGCTTTCCAGGGTCCTGAAGTACAGCCCACTGGGGAGTGTGCAGACCTCCGTCTCAAAACGTGCAAGGCTCCTCGGGGTGGAATTTGCTTCAGCCTTTATAGGAGCCATGTGTAGAAGAGCAGCGTCCTCCATGGGAGAAGTAGACCCCAGGCCTTTGGCAAGGGGAAGAGCCCGTTATGCTTCTTTCATTAAGAGTCTGTCCTTATTAAAAAGTGACTGTGTGGGGACAGGGTCAATTCACCCTGCCCAGAGAGTTGCCGTAAGTCTGGGAACATACAGCTTGTGGAGAGCTCACAGGCTCCACATAAATTCTGTTACTGGTTTTCCTGAAGAACAAATTTTCTTTCCAAAAGGGTCGATTGCAGCCACGTTGGCTCTGTGGGCAAACATGGCCAAGAGGTCAGGGGACTCAGCCCCCCCACCCAGCCCATGCCAAGGGCTCTGGCCCGGCCAGCCTTAGAGTGGGCCAACCTTGGAGATGACCCATATTAGTTTCCTGGGGCTGCCATAATACAGGTTGGATGGCTTATAAGAAACTTATTGTCTTGCAGTTCTGGAGAAGTTCAGATTCAGGGCATGGGCTGGGCCATGTTTTCTGTCCACTCTAGCCCTGGTAGCCCTGGACTTTCTTGGCCTTCCTTGGCTTGTAGATGAGTCTTAACCTGTGTCTCCCCCTGTGTGTTTCTCTGTCTGCTTTCCTTTTTCATAAGGACAACACTCAGATGGATTAGGACCCATCTCACTCTGGTATGATCTCATGCTAACTTAACTGATAACATCTTCAAAGACACTATTTCCGAACAAGATCACTTTCACAGGCTGGTGGCACAGTGGTTAAGAGCTTAGGCTGCTAACCAAAAGGTCAGCAGTTCGAATCCACCAGCCACTCTTTGGCAAAGAGTTTAAAAAACCAAAAACCAAATCTGTTGCTGTCAAGTCGATTCCAACTCATAGTGACCCTATAGGATGGAGTAGAACTGCCCCATAGGGTTTCCAAGGAGCAGCTGGTGGATTCAAACTGCTGACCTTTTGGCTAGCAGCCTTAGCTCTTAACCACTGTGCCACCAGGGCTCCTCATAGGTACTAGGGGTTAGGGATTCAGCATATCTTTTTGAGGGACACAGTTCAATCCATAACACTACCTTAGACTCAGAGCCCAGAGGTCCAGGAGACCATGCTCTCCTGTCCAGTCTGTCCAGGACTCACGACTCACAACCCTCCCAGGCTGGGGGACAGTGCTGGTAGGAGGCCACAACCTTAGGGGCTGCCACTTCCATAGGCACATCCTCTTCCATTTTCACCAACCGGCTAGGTGCCTTCTGTAAGTGGCTCTTCAGTCCCACTTTTGCCAAATCTAGCATGACTTATTCACCCAGAAGAGGGATATCAGTAAGCATCATTGCACCTTGACAAGTTGTCAAGAGTGACAAGCAGAGTAAATTCCTGTATCTGAGACTCTGAGGAGAGGTGATTTAGCAGAGCCAGCTGCCGTTACTAGAAGAAAATAATTAAGGTAACCCAACAATGTAAAGGAAAACTGAGCTGCAGAGCGGGTCCCTTCTCTTGAAGGGATCTGTAATCGTTGGCTGCAGGAGAAAACTCCTACGTGCCAGAGAAAAATGAGCTCAGTACAGTGAAGATGGCATGAGGAAGAGGAAGGGCTGGCTGACAAGGAGGAAAACAAGCTCTTTGGTTGAGAGGGACCCTGAGGGGTGCATCCAGCTTTACTGGAGCTTCCCCTCATCCTCTGTGGGACAGTCTTGGAAGCCTGTTTCAAAGCTCCCCCATATGCACACAGATAAACACACCCATGCACATAAGCTTGGGAATACCCAGGGAGGTGTGGGCACTCTGCCCTTTGACCAAGGAAGGACATAACACTGTCCCCAGCCCAAAGAGATCAAAAAATGGCATTGCAGCAGAAGAAGGCATCGTGCTCCCAGTCCATGAACTCAGAAAATGTAGGCTTTCCAGCCCAAGGGTCACCCCACGCCCCCCTCCTTGCTTCCTAATGAATGAAGGAGCTGTGTGGCCGCATCCACAGTATGAGACCAGGGCTGAGCCTGGACCTCACAGAGAAGTTGGTGGAGTCTCCAGGTCCACGGATGGGGGATCTGGATGTCGTGTCACCAGCTGAGTGCCAGCCCTGCCTCAGTCCCCTGTGCCCGGTGGGAGCTTCTGGACCTCTGCTGGGTGCCCAGAGATATCAGGGGAAGGGCTGGGGCTCTAGAACCTGGCCCCCAACCCCAGGCAGCAGGCAGCAGCCAGCACCCCGTCTGGTGTGGTCGGACATGGTGCCCCGTTATACCAGTTTGAAGTTCTAGCTCTCTGCTTGTTTAAGGGGTGAGTGGTTCTGATTGTGACTGTGACTCTTGGCAAAAACCTCAGAGGAGAAAAGCCCACCACATGGCACAGGGGAGGGAAGAGCCCTAGCGCCTCAGTGGCCAGGGAGGGGCTGGGGGAGGAAGCCCGGACTCCTAAGTGGGTCTCCTAAAGGGAAAGCCCCTTCTCCACCCAACAACTTCCCCCAGAATAGACCAAACAAGGTACGAACCAGAATCCTCTCCTTGGGCCAGAGGTTTGTCTCACCTGAGTTTGTCATCCTGGGTGGCCCCAGCCCCCACCCAGGCAAGGGCCTCCTTAGTGGGCAAAAGGGGCATTCTGTAGCGTGGCCCACGATGTGCTGATCTCTCTCCATCTTCCCAGTCAGCCAAGAAGTGCTTACTGGACAATCATTCTATGCCTGAGTACTGCTCAGCCCTTTGGAGGAGACCAGGGAGAGTAGGATGTGCTTTCCAGCTCAGCACCAGAGCCCCAAGGCTGGCTGAGAAGGCCAAAATCCTGAAGTTAATGCCCAGGTTAGGGAACGTCCTGGAGCAAGGGGCGAAGCCCCAGTCAGAGGGGAAGGAATGTTCTGGCACACGCAAAGGAGTGCGTGTGAATGTGTCATTACAGGTGCAGAGTCCATGTGGACTGGAACAGGGAGGGCATGGCCGAGGTGGTATGGAGAGATGATAGCAGCTTTCTGAAGATCCCTTTCCCTTGTGACTCAGTGCCTTGGGAAAGTTGTGACAGCGTGGGGTTGGGATTCTTGTGAGGTCTTGATTACTCCACTGGGCAGTGGGTGGGCATGCCTGGACAGGAGCCACCCTTCTAGACCTACGTCACTTCAGGAGGTGAGATGCTGAGGTGACCATCAGCTCAGAGCCAGTAGAACCGTCCCTTTGCTCCAGCCCATTTTCCGCGTGGCATTAACGTGAGCTGTGGCCTCCGTTCACCCCATAGAGCTGCCTTTTCACAGAGCCCACCCAAGCCCCGTCCAGGCTGGGCACCCACAGATAGGAACCCTTGGAGCCAGCAGGTCCCTGGGAGCCCTGTGGTTCTTCCACTGCTAACACTCCTATGTTTGCTTTTCAGGAATGAAGTTCAACATCAGGCTGCAGCAGCCCCACAGTGTGAGTTCTGAGAATTTGATAAATCTCAGCGAAGCCTTGGGGGAAGAGTTCGGGAGGGCACGGTTGCAAATTTGGAGCTCAGGTTGAATTCATTCTTGGAAAGAAAAATGTGTCCGGCCCATCCGAGGAGCCTTAGGAATAAAGCTCGGGACTTCGGGCCTGTGAATTTCCCCTTCCTGGTAGATGGCTGCTCTGGGCTGTGCTAGCAGATGCAGTGAATTTGAACCAGCCCCCAAGCAGGCCACCAGCCCCAGCTCCCACGCTCACCAGGCATAGGTTCCTGGAAGACCTGCGCCATCTTGTGGCCGAGAGGACACTTGCATCTCGGGCCCCACACTCCTGGCAAGCCCATGGCCAGCTGAGGACAGCCCTGTGCTGTTCAGCTGGCCAGTGATGAGGGGGCGGGGCGCCAGGGGAGGGCCAGGCCAGGGCTCAGCGCAGATTGGTCCATGCGCAGGCCCAGGCTGTCTCCCTCTCCCTCACCCTCACCCTCAAGGGTGGAGCTCAGGCCACAGAGGATCCAGGGACCCTGGCCATGGCAAGGGGCTGGCCTGTGTGACCCTGTGTCCAGCTGTCCTGCTCACCCTAGTAACCATTTCTCTTCTTGTCGCAGGACTTTCCACCAGGCAGTTCCAAGGATGGTGACTTGAAGGTGCCCACAGAGAAGGGTACCCGAGACTGGTCTGATCCCTCCCCCAGGGGCCTCAACCCTCAGTGGGACAGCCTGGGACCTCTGGTGCATGACCAGCCAAGACCCCATCTAAAGATGGGGGCTCGCCTGCGACTCCAGCAGCGGCGGCGGCGGCTGCTTATCAAAAAAATGCCAGCTGTGGCAGCCATCCCAGCCAACAGCTCAGCCAGCACCCTGCAGTGGCCGGGCCCCTGGACCCTGAGCGGCCACTGGGCCATCCTGCAAGAGAACCAGCAAGAGCGCAAGAGGGTGATGCAAGAGGCGTGTGCCAAGTACCGGGCGAGCAGCAGCCGCAGGGCGATCACGCCACACCACGTGTCCCGCATCTTCGTGGAGGACCGCCACCGCGTGCTCTACTGCGAGGTGCCCAAGGCCGGCTGCTCCAACTGGAAGCGGGTGCTGATGGTGCTTGCCGGGCTGGCCTCGTCCACCGCCGACATTCAGCACAACACAGTGCACTACGGGAGCGCCCTTAAGCGGCTGGACACCTTCGACCACCAAGGCATCCTCCACCGCCTCAGCACCTACACCAAGATGCTCTTTGTCCGTGAGCCCTTCGAGAGGCTTGTCTCTGCCTTTCGCGACAAATTCGAGCACCCCAATAGCTACTACCACCCTGTCTTCGGTAAGGCCATCCTGGCCCGGTACCGGGCCAACGCCTCGAGAGAGGCACTGAGGACGGGCTCTGGCGTGCGGTTCCCTGAGTTTGTCCAGTACTTGCTGGACGTGCACCGGCCGGTGGGCATGGACATCCACTGGGACCACGTCAGCCGGCTCTGCAGCCCCTGCCTCATCGACTATGACTTCGTGGGCAAGTTTGAAAGCATGGAGGACGATGCTAACTTCTTCCTGCGCCTGATCCATGCACCACAAAACCTGACCTTCCCCCAGTTCAAGGACCGGCACTCACAGGAGGCGCGGACCACAGCAAGGATCACCCACCAGTACTTCGCCCAGCTCTCCACCCTGCAGCGGCAGCGTACTTATGACTTCTACTACATGGACTACCTGATGTTCAACTACTCCAAGCCCTTTGCGGACCTGTACTGAGGGGCGGGCCCTGCTCCAGCCACGCCCCCTCCATGGAGCATCCTGCTCTCCTGTCTCCATGGCCCCCAGTCCAGCAGCTGAGGGGTATCCTGAGCAACAGGGCCCAGAGGCCGTGAGGAGTCATGGCTGTGGGTAAAGCAGGCCCCAGGCTTGGATGAGGACTCTGGCCCTTGTCTGAGACGCTCTCCCTCACTCCTTGGCTGAGGGAGATGCCCTCAGGGGTAGGCTTGACACCCCGGGAGTCCCAGCTGCCTTCACTCAGCTCAGCCAAGTGTCACAATGACCAGGGAAGTCTGAGGCCCAAAGGAGGAGGGCCCCAGCCATGAGGGATGTCCTGCAGTCCCTGAACCATTGCCTTGTACCAAACCACATGGTTTGCGCTTTTCTACAACCCAGGGGGAGCTCCCCTGGGAATGAGGTTCTGAATAAAGCACATGGTTTCCAGAGCAGCTGGGTCTGCACTCTGTCTGGTGGTGTGGGATCACTTGGCCCCTTCCCCTGCCATCGGGAGCTGTCCCCTCCCCAGGGCAGCCTGGGCCAAGTCCTGCAGGCCCCACCGTAGGGAAGCCCAGGGCTGATGGCCTCGTGTATGAGTTGGGCAGAGGACCAGCGGCTCCCACTCAGGGACCAGCAGCAGGCCCACCTCACACTCAGGCATCTGAGGCCAGGATCCAGTCATCTGCGCCCTCCCTTCTCAGTACTGCATGTTCACCCTCAAAGGAGAGACAGATCTGTCCACATGGAAGCCCCTGGGGTCCCTTCTTGTCCATGTGATCTGTGGGGGCCCCTGAGGCCTGCCAAAGTAGTGGCCAGCTCACTGGGCAAGCCACCAATTGGGGCTGCCACTGGGGTCAGTGGGGCTCTCCCCAGGGGTCGCAGTGGGCATGGACTTTCCAGGCAGGGAGTGATGCCAGCCCTGGCTTTATGAACCTCTGGACTAACCAGGGCTTTGACCCAAAATTGTCATCTGCAGACCCCCTGACCTTAATCCCTGGCTCCATTTACCTGATGAAGCTACCTGAGAGCTCCCAGCAGAAGCTGTGAAGGAAGCTCTTCCTCCAGAAGCACACATTTTCACCCACAGAAATGATTCTGAACCTCTCAAAAGCTGGGGTGATTGTTGAAAGATCTGAGACAAAGTGTCTGGTGGAGCTTTGAGAGTGGGCGTGACTGCTTGTGGGAAAGGGGAACTGCTGCCTATTTCTGGGAGTCTTTCCGTCTGTCTGCCTGCTTCTGTGTCTCTGTCTCTCTCTGCCAGAAGCCTGCTGCATATCCTCTGAATCTGTCTGTGGGACTGTCCAGGGGTTTGTCTGCTCCCACAGGTTAGGGGAGGTGCTACTGTTTCCTGAGTGGATGCGCCGCTGGATTCTGTTCAGGCTCACACCAGCAAGCTGCTCCATCTCCCTTCCTACCTCCACTCCAGGCTCTGAACACCTTTAAAGAGGGAACAAGGAGCCAAGGGGGCCTCCTGCCTGCTTAGGGCCACATGCGGCCAGGAACTGAGTGGGTGTGATGCCTCCCCTTGGGTTCCCTGGACCGTGGCCTAGACCATCTGGCAGAAGGAGCCCAGAGGGGGAGGGGAAAGGTACTCACAGACGGAGGGTAGGAGGGCCAGAGAGGCTGACCCCCGCATCATCCAGGCCAGGGTTGGTGAGAGGGGTAGGAGGGGCAGACAGATCATGACCCAGAAGCAGCTGCCCTGGGCTCTGGTGCTCACAGGGTGAGACTAGGTCCACAATGAAGAAGTGTCTCTGGTCATAAACCTTTGGTGCAGCCTGAGGCAGAGTGTCACAGTGTCCTCTGCTCAGCAAAGGGGACACCTGGGAGTCCAGATGGGGCAGCCTTCAGGGCAGCTCTACCCACCGCCACCACCACAACCATGGCTGCTGCTGCTTGGAGACATCAGGATTGCCCTGGGGAACCATCCCCACAATGTATGTGTGAGTGTGTGTGAGAGTGAGAGAGAGCGTGTGTGAACACATGACTGCGTGTGTGAGCATGTTTGTGAGAGTATGTGTGTATGTGTGTGTGCATGTGTGAACATGAGAGTGTGAGCATGTATGAGTGTGCAATGTGAATGAGTGTGTGTGCATGCATGAGCATGTGTGTGTGTGAGCATGTGTGAGTGTGCATGTATGAACATGAATGTGTAAGCATGTGTGTGAGAGCATGTGTAAACTTGAGTGTGTGACCTTGTATGAGTGCATATGTGAACATATGAGTGTGTAAGCATAAACATAATGTGTGTGAGCATGTGTGAGTATGTGCAGTGAACATGAGTGTGTGTAAGTGTGTGAGGATGAGAGTGTATATGTGTATTAGGGGGAGGTAGGAAAAGACACCTTTATTTGTGCCACCTCTTCAGAGACAAGTGCCTGAGTTGGAAGATCTCCCACTGTGGACACAAGATACCCATCAAATAGGGCTTCCCTTCTGGGTGGCGATTGGCAGGAGACAAGGTCAGTGCTGGCAAGAATAGCAAGGCCTTGAGGCTTGCCCCTTGCCTAAAGAATTTTCACTGAGCTTCCACCCTGGCCCAGTGTTGTGCTGTGCACCTTACGGGAGGAAAGAGGTCCAGGGTTCCTCTTGCTGTCATGGTTAGAATCTGATGAACAAGGGCTGGAGGGAGGCAGGCCTAGGTCCTCCTCTGCCTGGCTCAGGGGGTGTGAACACTGGAGCGTGTTGGAGGAAGTCAGCATCACTTACTGGTAGAAACAATAAGAAAGGCCTGATAATACTTCTGCTTCAACTAGATAAGTGTCCTGAGTCATTGTATAAAAATGTATTTCTTATATAAAACAGTCTGCAGGCCTGGCTGTCTATGAGTGGTTTGAGGCTGGGGGTGGGGGAGCCAAGTGGAGGGGTACCCTCACTCCTGTCCCCACCTCCACTCCTAATCCACCCCAAATGTCATACAGATCACCCTCTGGAAGAGCCTTCTAGGAAATAACCACAGTCATCAGTCAACAGCCCCCAGCATGACCTCCAACTATAGGCAGTAGGCCTGGCCCCAAGACCCAACCCTAAATCCACTCCAGCCCCAAGCCTCATATAGCCCTAGGGCCTAGGAGGAGCAGACTGTGGCCTGAACTGCCAACAGAGGAAAGTGTGTGCATATGTGTGTCCATGTGTCTGTGTTGGTGTTTGAGCCTGTGGGAGTGGTGGGTGTGAGTGTGTGAGTCTATGCATACGTTGCATATGTGCCTGTATGTGATGTGGTAGGTTCTGTGTGTGTCTGGGGAGTGCCTATGTGTGTGTGTACATGTGTGTGAATTTGCATATGTGTCTCTGTGTGTGCGGGGCCATGGAGTTGGGAGAATAACTGCCCAACTCCTATGCCCTTCTTCCGGCTTGGTCTCTGAAATGGAGGCCTCTCTGGGGTAGCCCCCAGCAAAGTCCCAGCCGGGCTTTTGCCCTAGGAGTGGCTGAGACCTCGCCAGATGTGAGCCCTGCTTTCTGAGCAGCCAAGAGAACATGATGACCCCACAGCCTAGTTCCCTCCAAGCCTGTGAGCCCCAGAAGCCCTGGAGCCCCCTGGAGAGATGGAACGTGATGTCCAGCCAGAGGTCAGGCATGAGATTCAGACACCTCTGGCCTCAGACACAACCAAATCCTCCCTCTCCCCACTGTTCCCATGTGGCCAGGGCCCACTGTAAGCAGCCCAGCACAGAGGCAGGTGGTGGATGAAGGGACAGCCCTCTAGCCCTCTCCCTTCCCCCTCCCAGGCAGTGCCTATTTGCCACTTCATCCTTAGGGGTGAGCCCTCTTGATGAGGGAATGGGGGGCCCAGGACAGCCCGTGGCCCTGAGGCCTTTGGGTGGCCTCACTCCTCCCCCTCATCTTGGTCCTTTACTCTCTGGGGGATGCCCATGGCCAATCAAGGGAGTTTCCTCCTGGCGCCTCCCACCCGCACAGTGCAGTGGGGCCCAGAGCCAGGAACGGGCCAAGGTGGTCTCCAGGAGCTGGGGGCAGGGTGGTCTGGGGCAGGCCAGGGCTCAAATAATGCTGCTCCATCTTTGGGGACCTGTGCTGATGGGTACAATGACCCCTAGGTGAGAAATAAACAGCCACCTGGAAAGCTGTGTCCTGGGCGCAGGGAGAGGACAGTGTTGCCAGCTGCTCTGGCTGCAGGGAGCTGGCTCTGAGGTCCACTGGTCCAGGCTGGAGGAGGGTGTAGGAGAGCCCTGAGCTCTGGCCCACCCCCTTCAATCCTGGCCCAGCAGCAAAGCCAGTGCTGTTCCCAAACTCTTCACCTTGCCGGAAGAACACGTGGCACAAGGGTTTCAGCTGTGAGATGGCAGCAGAGGGTGGCCAGGGTCTGGGCCAGGCTGGGGCCACTTGGGAACAGGTACTCCTGTCCCCTCCCCCACCCCTGGGCCGGCCTCCTTAAATGAGGCTTGGGGAGAGGACTTGAAGCCTGAGACAAGGGTCAGAGGTCAGAGGTCAGAAATGAGTCCTTCCCAACCATAAGGTCCAGTAGGCCCTGCCATGTTGCCTGATTTGCCAGCCTGAATCACGTGCACATGCTGTGCTGGGTGCTATGCTGAGCCCTCCATGCCTCTCCCAGCAGCCCTATCCATGACTTCCTGGACCCACTTTACGGGTGAGGAGACTGAGGCACAGAGCTGCACAGCGACAGGAGTTGGAGCTGGGGTTCTATCCCCAGGCAATCTGACTGGGACCCATCGTTCTGTGCCAGTGGTCCTGCCACCCCCAACTCCCAGCATCTGTGCCCTCCGTGGTAGTGAGAGGCGGAGTGGGCAGATCTCCACAGGCGCAGAGACCGCTCGCAGCCACCAGGTGGCGCTATGTCCTAGCGCCTGAGCAGCGGCTCGGGCATCCCCCGCTGGGCCACAAGGTGGCGGCAACAACCCGACTGGTTGCGGCTCCAGGTGGGTGACGCCTCCAGCCGACCCACAGGAAACCAGCCATCCCAGCCTCAGCGAGACCGTCCCTTCCCCTGACCCTGCCAGTCTTCTGCCCTCTTTCTCGCTCCCAGCCAGGAGGTCACGAGGGCTCTGATTCTCCAGCTGTCCCCTGGCCGACCTCCGAGTTTACTCTAGAACCTGCTGGCTCCAGGGAGACCCACCTGTTCTCATCGACTCCCCTAATACCAGGCCCCCAAACATTCCCCGCACCTCTCACCCCTCAAATGGGCCTAATGAGGGCAAGATGGTCCCAGGGATCCCTTGCAAGTGCAGACTGGTGGGCAAGGAGGGCACAGGCCGTGGAAAGGCCAGTCAGTGTCACCGGGGGTGGGGGCTGCCATCCCCCTGACTGGCTTCAAGCCTTTCTTCGGCAAGTTTAGACTGCGTGCCTCCTGATCTCTTTCATGACCTTGCGCGTTGCTCCTTCTGTCTCACTCCCCTGGCAAACCCCAGCCCAGCCTGCCCCCTGCGCCTTCTCCTGCCCCCTGAGCCTCCTCCTGCCCCCTACGCCTTCTCCTGCCCCCTGAGCCTCCTCCTGCCCCCTGTGCCTTCTCCTGCCCCCTGAGCCTCCTCCTGCCCCCTGCGCCTTCTCCTGCCCCTTGCGCCTCCCCCTGTCCCCTGCGCCTCCCCCTGACCCCTGCACTGCAGAACACCCTGTGGAGTTCACTGGGTTCTCTCTAGACTCATGATCACAAAGCTCACAGGGGGATCAACAACCTCACGGGCTTGTCCTCTACTGCCAATGAGGGTGAGGTCAGGGCTTCTCTGACCTCAACTACAGCACGAATGCGCACGCACACGCACACACACACACACACACACACACAGGCACAGACACTGACATACCCCGCCTCACAAACACAGACACAAACATACACAGAGACACATGCATGCAGACACACACATAGCCATCCTCACAAGCACACACGCAGACACATACAGACACTCAGAAGCCCACACATCCACTCCTGGCCCAAAGCCAGGACACACAGCCACGCACTCGCACAGACACACCAGGAACCTCCACAGCTAATGACATGGCCTCTCACAATTTGGAGCGCTGGTGGCACAGTGGTTAAGAGCTCAGCTGCTAACCAAAAGGTTGGCAGTTCGAACCCACCAGCTGCTCCTTGGAAACCCTATGGGGCAGTTCTACTCTGTCCTATAGGGTCGCTGAGTGAGAATTGACTCAACGGCAATGGGTTTGGTTTGGGGTGTTTTTTGGACCAACACAAAGTCCCTCACTGTCTTACAGCACGTTTATCCACTTCACTTGAGCCCTGTAATCCCTCTCCCCTCTCTGCACCTGTCAGGGGTCTCCCCTCTGCTCTCCTCTGGACCCCAGCCCTTTTGTCCCCTTCTCAAAGATACCAGTCATGCATTGCCCCCCTCTCCCGGGCCACTGGGTTTTCCCATCAGCAGAAAACAAGCTGTAAAACCCCACCTTGAAGAACGAAAGAGCCCTCAGCCCCACACCCCGCTCCAGCTATCACCCCGTTTCTCTCCTCCCCTTCCCGGTAAAACATACCTGCTGCCTCCGCTCCTTCACCTCTCTGTTTACTCCTGAACCTGCCACAGTCTGGTTCCCAGTCCTACCACCCACAGAAAGGCTCTTGGCAGCATCCTCCACCACCCCACGTTCTGAGCTCCACAGGCGCTGCCCTGCCTTCGTCTCACAGCCCTGCTGGCCGTTGGCCACCTCCTTCCCGGGTGCTCTCTCCACGCTTGATTTCCTAGACGCCCACTTCCCTGGTTTTCCTCCAGGAGATCTTGGTATTTCCTTCTCTGTCTCCTTCACTTATTCCTCCTTCTCTACCCAGTCTTTAAAAGTTGGGGAGCCCCTTGGCCCAGTCTTTGACTCTGCTTTCTGTGCGCTCATCCTTGAATGAGCTCACCCAGCCTGGGGCCCTAAATACCTCCATGCTAGTGACTCCCGAATTTGCACCTCCAGCCTGGACCTCCGGACGCCTGTGGCCACACCTCTTTCGCCGCCCCAGCCCTCCCTGCACCTCCCCACCCCCTGCAGGCCTCCCATCTCAGCCTGTGATTCCTGGGTCCACTCTGGATTTTGCACACGGAATTCCTGAGCAGATCCCTTCCGCTCTGCTTCCTAAGTGTATCCTGAATCCATCGACTCTTCTCTCTTCAGTGCCTTCATCTTCATCTGAGCCATCTGCTGGCTGGGCTCCTTGAGTGATCAGGAATAATAACACTTGTGTGGGGGCCAGTACTGGTTCAGTGGTAGAATTCTCACCTTCCATGCAGGAGACCTGAGTTTGATTCCCAGCCAATGCATCTCATGCACAGCCATCAGCCATCTGTCAGCAGAGGCTTGCATGTTGCTGTGATGCTGAACAGGTTTTAGCAGAGCTTCCAGACTAAGATAGACTAGGAAGAAAGGCCTGGTGATCTACTTCTGGAAACCAGACAACAAAAACCCTATGGATCACAACCGTCTGGTCTGAAACCAATCATGGGGATGGGGAGCGTTTCCTTCCATCGCGTATGGGATTGCCATGAGTCGGGGGGTTGACTTGATGGCAGCTAACAACACGTGGTGTTTACTGGTTTACCAGATACTGCTCTAAGCATTTCAAATTTAATCTTCCCTACAGTCTTATAAGAGATACAATAATTATCTTCCCCATTTTTTACAAATAAGGAAATGGAGACACATAGAGATTAATTCGCCCAAGGTCACACAGCTACTAAACGGATGTTCCAGGATTCAGACTCTGGTGGTTTGGCCCCAATGCCCACGCTCTCACCCACTAATACGTTTACTGCCTCTCTGGTGCCGGGGGTAGGATGTTTCACTGGGGCAAGGGAAAAGAACAAGCTTTCCTGGGCAATGGAGGGACATTTCCAGGCACTGAGTGCCCATCTGAGGTTTGTTTGGTGAAAGCACAGGGACACCAACGTGCCGTATGGCGGCTTCTGTGCAGCACAGAGAAGCGGGGAGCTGGGCTCCTCTGGGCATGTGTGATGGCAGGAAAGAAGGGGACAGAGAAACAGTGATCCAAGGGATCTAGGCTAGACAAGCAGAGGCATGAGGACAGGATGGGCTGATGGGCAGATAGAGGTGATGGGGTCTGTGGAGGAAGTGAGATGGGAGTTGGGAATCTGACTGGAGATGGTACAGTTTCCTGTGGTGACAAGGGCAGACTGTGGCCAGGGTGGGCAGGGGAGAGGTTCACTGGATGCAGATCACCTCAGCTCTAGGGCTTGTAGACAAGTCATGTCCCAGGGACATAGCTTCTTCAGCCTCCTCCGGGGTCTGAAGATGCCATTATCCTACACCCACATCCACACCCAGCCCCATCAGCCTATGCCTGTCGCCTGCCTGCTAACCTGCCTGCCTGGATCTGCCTATCTGTCCTGTCTGCATCGGCCTGAGTGTCTGGGCCAGCCTGTCTGCTTGGGTGGGTGGGGGTTGCGAGGGCTACAAGCCAGCCTCCTCTCCTGGGGTGCAGAGCCAGGAAGTGGGGGGCACGGAGCCCGTAAAGCTGGCCAGTACCAGCTGGAGAGGAGCCTGCCCCAGGCCCAGGCCCAGCCCAGGCTGCTGAGCCCTGGAGCCTGGTCTTGGGGAGCCATATGAAGGGCAGTGCCTGCAGGCCTGGAGAAGAGACCCAGACCAGGCAGGACGGGCCAGGGCGGGTGAACCCAGGAGAGGAGGGGGAGCTACATTCTTGCTCTCTAAACCAATGCGCTGAATTTTCCTTTTCCTTTTATTTATCTCTTCTTCTTAAATCCTGTTTCTCTCCCTGAGGCGTCTAATCTATTATTTAACATGGGATCGTGCGATTGAAACTCCCAGGCAAATTGAAAATTGTTTGTGTTTGAGGTTTCAGGCATGAAGCTGAGGCAACCATTTCTGGGAGATCCCGGGAACCTGGGTGCTGGCAAAGAAGGAGCTCTCTGCTTTTCCAAGGGGCTGGGTGGAGCAGGGTGGTCGTGGCACCTACGGGCCCGGCAGGCCCGGGGCACATTCTCACTCAGGCCCTGCGTGCCCAGAGCCCACAGCTCTGGGATCATCCATCTCCACGTGGCATTTCACTTGGGAAGGCTGTCAAAGCCTCCCACCGACCAAAGTCCTCCGAGCCCAAGCAGGTGCAATCAGTCACCCTGGCCTGCGCGCCCCTGGGGGAGAGGCCTCAGTCACAGGAGAATTAATGACATGGGGACAAGGGCTCACCATCATTTTTCAGGGTATGGGTTCTCCAAGGAATTGCAGCCGAGGTTGCCGACCTAATGGGGTCAGTGATGAGTGAACCCAGAGGCTGGATGGTGATCATTGGGTGGGGCTCAGGGTAGGGCGTAGGGGTCCCAGCCTGAGAAGCACAAGGGCGAGGCCTTCTGGACCCCACCTGGGAACCTAAGGGCTGAGAGGGCATGGACCTTCGCATTGGCTCCATCGAGGCTGGAAGGAGAACCCCGGGGTAGAGCAGTGGGCTTGAGAAGGTGTAAGCCCTGCGTGGGTGCCTGCAGCATGTACGTGCAGGGGTGCATTTGTGGTGGGGGCAGGACAGATGCCAGGTCAAGCGCAACCTTGTCGGCCATGACAAGGACACTGGGTTTTGTGCTGAAAACAATGAAGGGCTTTGAACAGGGGAGTGACCTGGTCAAGACGAGGTGGGGACGTGGTCGGCACGCATCCGTTCCACATTTGGGGAGCGTGTACATGTGTAAGGTGCTGTAACAGGCACTGCAGACACTTGGTGACGGGGTACTTTTGGTCCTCCCCTGGGTCTCCCTTCTCATAGGGAATCTCTAAGGCCCAGCATCCAGGACCACAGCGAGGTGCTGGGATTCCCCACACAGCCCTCCTCCACCCAGGCAGGTCTCTGGAGCTTCCGCTGCCCCCGCAGGAGCACTGGTTGGGGCAGGGGTCTCCCAAAACTCTCCCGGACCAGCCTCTCCAGACTCCAAAGCTGCTCCCCGCAATCCTACCCCAGGCCCCTTTGTACAGCGGTTCCCACCTCCATGTCTCTGCCTGCTGTGTCCACCAACATCTGGACTCACTCACCCACCCTACCCTCTGCAGCGACGCGGGAATCAGAGTCAGGCCCGGAGACCCCGCCAGGCCCAGCCAGAGTCCACAAGCCGGCTGGGTGATGTTCCAGCTTAGCATCAGTGTTTTCAGGGACCCATGGTCTGTACACAAAAGTTTATCACAGATCACACACACACAAAGACACAGTCGCGGCGTCACTAGGGTTGGTGTCACCCAGTGTGGTAACTCATGGTGTCATCCTCCCCTCCAGTGGGCGGACCAGCTGGCGAACCCCTTCCCCGTGGGCAGAGTGGCCCGGCCCTTCTTGGCCCTTCCTGGCCCCTCCCGGCCCCGCCCCCTGCTTCTCCCCGCAGCTCCTCCCCTCTCCCATTGGTCAAGGCGGAGACCCTAATCTCCGCAGAATGGTTGGCTCCGTGGCCCACCTGCTCGCACCCTGACTGGCGGGTGACGGGAGTAAAGGGGTATGGGGGTGATGGGATGGGGGGTAGGAGAGGTAGAGGGGTGGAGGGTGGTGACGAGTTACCACACTGGATGGGGGGGATGGTGACGAGGTACCGCACTGGGTGACAGGTGACACCGACCCTAGTGACGCCACTACCTTGCTGGCCCCTCCGTCATTTTGGTGTCACCCCCTCTGACAGTGTCAGGGGGTACGTCCTGCACCCCTGCAATCCCTAGTAACGCCACTGTACACACACACATCTCAGTAAGTTTCCAAAGGCGGGGATGTAAAAGCCACATATTTGGACAACAATGACAAAAATCGGAACCTGCAACAGCTGGACCCTTTTGGTGTAAGAAACCTGTATGCACCACTTCAGGTAAAGGAGGGCCACCCTGAGGGGTAGCAGGCTGTCCGGTGGAAGCTGAGGACGGGAGCACACAGCGGGACCGCGGGAACTCTGGGACCAGGACTGTCTGAGAGCTCCCTCTGCCGCTGCTTTGTGCTTCTCTGTCCCGTTGTGGTCCTGCTCCCCTGCTCTCTCTGTGCCCAGAAACACTGTCAGGGGACATGCTGTGGGCCCTGCTGCCCAGGTGGCCCTTTCTCTATTCCTAGTCCCTGTCCCAGGGAGACTCTGATGGACCCAGCCGTTCTATCTCTAAAACTCAGTCCTAAGAAACTGCAGGCAGTGGAGCAAAAGTTTGTGTGGGAAAATGTTCACCGCAGCATTATATGAGCTATCAAAGGACTGGGAACAGCCTAAGGAACCCATCAATAGGAAAATGGATGAACAAATATGATCCATCATCCGTGCTACCAAATACAAAGTGGTAAAAAGAAGGCAGTAGGCTCTTTCATTCATTTATTCAACAAGTACTTTCTGAGCGCCTACCCAGTGGAGAGGACACAATAGGGAGCAAAACAAACTCCACCTCTGCCTTAGGAACTTGGTCTACTGGGGGAGTCTGACTCTCACAAAATGGTAACACCTGCACACATAGCATCATGACCTTCACAAGGGCTATGGTGGAAAGGACCTTGGCAGAGAAATCAGGAAATGCTTCCCAGAAGCAGCAGCAATGGAGCCAAGATCAGAAGGACAAATGGTAGAGGAAGAGAAGAGAACACGCAAATGGCTGCTGGCCGACAGTCCTGAGCAGTCAACCCTCTTAGGGGATTGCCTGGGCTAAAGACAGCTGCTCACCCAAGATCACACACACTGCCAATGACTGATTGTCATGGAGGTATAAAGGCCCAGCACTCTCACCCCAACTAGAGACAATTCTGAAAAGTCATCCCAGCTTCAAAGCTTCACATGCGACCAGTTGAAGCCTTTGCTGAGATTGCATCTGTGGTAGAGAAAATAATGGCCTCCCAAAGATGTCCACATCCTAATCTCTGAAACCTGCGAATATATTACCTTACATGGCAAAAGGGACTTTGCAGATATAATTAAGGATCATGAGATAGGGAGGTTATCCTGCATTATCTGAGTGGGCCCAATTTAAGCACAAGGGTCCTTACAAGAGAGCTAGGAGGGTCAGAAAAGGAGACAGGATGACAGAAGCAGAGGTTGGAGTGATGAGAGGAAGGGGCCATAAGCCAAGGAATGCAGGAGACTTCTAGAAGCAGGAAAACACAAGGAAATGGATTCTGTCCTACAGCCTCCAGAAGGAATGAAGACTTGTGAATCCATTTTAGAATTCTGATCTGCCCCCACCTCCCCTACTAGCCACTAGGCCAATAATTAGGGATTAAGTCACAATATAATCTGGCCAGGGAGTGCTGGGCAGGATAAGGGAGGAAAGGGGCTATATCCCAAAGAGCTACAGGACCTAGACAGCATGCACTGGCAGGATCCAGGAGAGCATATGTGGGCTTGGATTCTGACAGTGCTCGGTCAAAGAGGGGTGGAGCATAAAGTTGGAAGAGACTGGACAGTTTATCAATATGGGAACACTTCCCTGCTCCTGAAGCATGGGAAAAACAATGGCCCATACTGAGTGAGATATAAATGACAGCATTGCTGTTGGATGGCAGAAAAAAGGATAAAAGGACTCAGAGAAAGCTATGCAAAGCTAGAAAAAAAAAAAAAAAAAAACAGTAGATGACTATGTTCTACAGGAAGGCCTGGAGGATACATCACTTACCAAAGCAATAAGGAATGAATGAACTGGTAAGAGGAGCACCGATATCACTATGAAGTTGAGTGAAGGCTCTGCCCTGTAGGCCAGGGATGATGCCATGGAACTTAGATCATTGATAGCAATAAGTACCAGAGAACCCTGAAAAAATAGAGGCCTGAAGGTGTCACCTAACCATCAGAAACCCAGTAGATGCAATTATTGCAATGAGTGGCAAGGTCAGAGTGACAGCCAAGGTGGTCTCACCTGCAGAGAGTTATGAAGATAGGTAATAGAACATGGTATTCCATGGGAGAAAATAGATAGGAAGTCAACAAAAGTACTACTCAATCTGTACCATCAGAAGAAATCAAGAATGGGTGTTTAGGAGTCTGAGGGCAATCACCCCAGTAAACAAGTCATGATTCTTTGCCAAGTTTCTGGATCTGAGCCAGTTTTCAGACCAGGAGCCCGGTGACCGAAGGAGGGACTGGGTCCCAAGGATCCTGTAACACCAAAGCAAATATACATAGTAATGATACCCCCAGTCCTTCTCCAAAAGGACCCATAATCTTTTACTCAGGTAATTGTACATGAGGAAAGGGGAATACCCAAACAAATCTAGGACTACTGAACAGAGTCTGGATTAATACTGATGTCTTGAGACCTGATGCATCATCATAGCCCTCCATAAGAGTAGGACATATGACGACCAGGTAATAAATGGAATCCTGGTCTAGGTCTGGCTTACAGTGGGCCTCCTGGATCTGTATATTCACACAGTGGTCATTTTCCCAGTCCTCCAATGTATAATTAGGACAGATACACTTAGTAGTTTTGTGCAACCCCCACACTGAGTCCTTGCTCTGTAGGGTAAGAGCTTTTCTAGTGGGGAAGGCCAAGAGGAAGCCTCCAAAACTTTCCCCCAACCCCTTCTAAGATAGTAACAATATCACATTCTGGGGTAGAGGTGGGGATATAGCAGAAATTGGTGCTACCCCTAAAAACCTAAACGGTTCAAGGGTGGTAGTCCTCGTAGTATCTCCATTGAATTGACCAGTCTGGCCCCTGTAAAAACCAGACAGATTCTGGAGGAGGAGAGTTGACTACTGCAAACTCAGCCAAGTAGTAGTGAAAATTACAGCTGCTGTGCCAAATGTGGTATCCTTGCTAGAGCAAATTATCATCATCTCAGTATGTGGAATTGGGCCACTGATCTGGCAAATGTGTTACTTTCTACCTCTACTGGAAAAGAGGATCAAAAACAGTTTGCATTCACTTGGCATGGATAACAGTATGCATTTGCGGTCTTGCCCCAGAAATACGTTAACTCTCCAGCCTTCTGTCAAAGTATAGTCCAAAAAGACCTGGACTGATTGGACATCCTGAGAATATCGTATTGGTCTGCCATATCAATGTTGTGTTGTTTTTGTGTGCCTTCAAGTCGATTCTGCCTCATAGTGACCCTAAATGACAGAGTAAAATTGCCCCCATAGGGTTTCCTAGGCTGTAATCTTTACGAGAGCAGATCACCAGGTCTTTTCTCCGGCACAGCAGCTGATGGGTTCCAACTGCCGACCTTTCAGTTAGCAGCCCAGTGCTTAACCATTGTGCCACCAGGGCTCCTTACCAATGATCTCATGCTAATCAGAATGAACAGGCAAGAAGTGCCTAGTACAGTGTAGGCCTTAGTAAATCTCATGCACTCCAGAGGGTGGGAGACAAATCCAATGAAGTTTCAGGGGCCTGCCACATCAGTAAAAATTTTACAGACCCCAGTGGTCTGGGGGATGTCAGGACATCATCTCCAAAGTAAAGGACAAGCAATGGGATCTTGGGCCTCCCACCTCAAAGAGGGAAGCACAATGCCTTGTAGGCCTCTTTGGGTTCTAAAGACAGTAATATTCCACATCTAGGAATATTACTCCAACTCACATACCAGGAGATGTGAAGCTGCCAGCTTTGAGTAGGTCCAGGGCAGGAAAGGGGTTTGCAGGAGGTCCAAACTGTGATGCAAAAGGTACTGACTTTTGGGCCATGTGACCAAGAGGACCTTATGGTATTAGAGCTATCAGTATTGGGAAAAGACACTGTAGAATTTTTTGCAAACCCCAAAGACAGAATCACAATGCAGACCCCTAGGGTTCTGAAAAGGAGCCCTGGTGGCACAATGGTTAAGTGCTCAGCTGCTAACCAAAAGGTCGGCAATTCGAATCCACCAGCCACTCCACGGGAGAAAAGACCTGGCAATCTACTCGCAAAAAGATTCCAGCCTAGGAAACCCTACGGGGAAGTTTTACTCTGTCGTGTAGGATCACTGTAAGTCGGAATCAACTCAACGGCACACAACAACAACAGGGTTCTGAAGCAAGGCCATGCAATCAGTATATGAAACGAGGCCATTCCATCTGAAAAGCAGATCCTGGTATGTTACTGAGCCCTGGTAGAGGCAGAATATATAATCATGGGACATATGCATGCACCTAACGTAGCCACAACTGCCCATCATGATTTGGCTTTTGTCAGACCCACTAAGTCAAAATGTCAAAGCAAATCCAGCAGCATCCATCATAAGATAGAAGTGGTACATCCAGCAAGAGCAGGATGAGAGGGCAAAGCAACTTGTATGAACAGGTAGCCTAGGCTCCCTTGTTATCCACCACTGTTGCACCAAGGCCTCTTCCTCAACTCACCTATGGCCACGTGTTGGCGGTGGGGTATGAGCAGCTGATTAAAGAAGAAAAAGCCAGAGCTTGGTTCACAGATGTGTAGGCTTGGTATGTAGAAGCAAGTAAAACATGGTTGCATGATACCCCTACTTAGGGGTGGTCTTAAAAGATAAGAGTGAAATGAAATCCTCCCAGTGGGAAGACCTTTGCGTCTTGTGCCTGGTCATCTACTTTGGTGGAAAGGGAAGTGGCCTGAGGTCAGAATCTACATGGTCTCATAGGCAGTGGCTAATGGCTTGGCCAGGTCATGAGGGGCGTGGATGGAGAAAAATTTGAAGATAGGGGACAAGGCTGTCTAGAGAAAGCATGTGATGGACATATGGGTGGGACTTGACACAAAGTATGAAGATATTTGTATTGCAGATATCATCCATCATGGAAGAGGTACTAAACAACCAAGAATAACTCAGCCAAGTGACATTGTTATGGATGGAACTGTGTCCTCCCCAAAATATGTATTGGAATCCTAACCCCTGTACCTATGGATGTACTCCTGCTTAGAAGTAAGGTTTTCTTTGTTATAATAAGGAGGCCATATCAGTGTTGAATATGTCCTAAATCTAATCACTGCTGAGTTATAACAAGAGCAGACTGGACACAGATTTGCACACATACTGGGGAAGACAGATGCCATGAAAGAATCACCCAGAACCAAGGAACACCCAGAGTGACCAGCAAGGAAGGAATCTGAGGCCTGTTTGGACTTCTAGCCTCCAGACCTGTGAAAAAATAAATTTCTGTTCTTCAAAGCCACCCACTTGTGGTATGTGTTACAGTAGCACTAGGTAACTAAGACAGACTTCAATCAGCCTTTATCTTTGACCTCTTCACCGCTGCTACAAAGAGTACATGAAAGAAGTAGGTGTGGTGGTAGGGATGGAGGTTATAAGTCCAACAACAAGGGCTCTTTCTCACCAAGTCTGATCTAGCTAATGCTGTTGCTGAATATCCAATCTTCTAGCAACAAAGACCAACACTAAGTCCCAAATACAGTACCATCCCTTGAGGACATCAACCAGTCACTCGCTGCCAAGTTGACCACATTGGATCTCTTTCATCCTGAAAGGAACAATGATTCATTTCTTCAAAATAAATATATATTGTGGATGTGGGTTTGCCTTTCCTGTCCACAGGGCCTGAAACAGACCACTACAAGGGCTTGCAGAGTATTTGATCCACCAGCACAGGATCCCACATAACTTTGTGTCAGATAAAGGAACTCACTTTTAGCAAAGGAGGTTCGAGAGGGAGGCACATGACCCTAAGATGCACTGGTCATATCACTTCTGTACCACTCTGCATCTGCTAATCTGATAAAGCGATGGAAGGGCCTGTTTAAAGCACAGATAAAGTGTCGACTCAGAGGTGATACTTTGCAAGGATGGGGTGCCGCTCTCCAGAGAGAAGTGTATGGTTTAAATCAATAATAGGTTGACATGGTCTACACATGTATGGTAGACAAATGGCCCCCTAAAGATGTCCATGTCCTTACTCCTGGAACCTTGACTATATTGCCTTACATGGCAAAAGGGACTTCGTAGATGTAATTACATTAAGGATCTTGAGATCAGGAGATTATCCTGGGTTACTTCAGTAGGCCCAAGGTAACCACAAGGGTTCTTATAAGTGAAAGAGGGAAGCAAGAGAGTATCAGAGTGACACAACATGAGAAAGACTTGACCAGCCATTGCTGTCTTTGAAGATGGATGGGAACCATGAGCCAGGAGACACAGGTAGCCTCTAGAAGCTGGAAAAGGCAAGAAGAAGGATTGGTAGATGAAAAATACGCCTTTGGTGATAGAAACGACATGGGAGATCGCATGATAGATCAATGACTTATTCATTGGAAATACCCTTTTTCAACAACATGAATGGCTACTATACACGTGGACCTCGCCAGATGGAATACACAGGAATCAAATCGACTACATCTGTGCAAAGAGAAGCTTATCATTATCATCAGTCAGAACAAGGCCAGGGGGCCGACTGCAGAACAGACCATCAATTGCTCATATGCAAGTTCAAGTGGAAGCTGAAGAAAATTAAAACAAGTCCACAAGAGCCAAAGTACAACCTTGAGTATCAACTTCATTAGCCACTAAAAAAATCCTGTTGCTCTCAAGTTGATTCTGACTTCCAATAGGACAGAGTAGAACTGCCCGCATAGGATTTGCAAGGCCGCAAACTTCACAGAAACAAACTGCCACATCTTTCTCCTGTGGAGCGACTAATGGGTTCGAACTGCTGACCTTTAGGTCAGCAGCCAAGATCTTAACCACTGCGCCACCAGGGCTCCTTCTTTAGCCATTAATGAGATGCAAATCAAAACCACAATGAGATAGCACTTCATTCCCACTAGGATGGCTAAGATTAAAGATATGGAAAACAAGAAATATTGGCAAGGATGTGGAGAAATTGGAACACTTGTCCATTGCTGGTGGGAATGAAAAATGGTACAGCCCAATGGAAAACAGTTTGGTGGTTGCTCAAAAAGTTGAGCATAGAACTATCATATGACCCAGCAATTACGCTCCTAGATATGTATACCTGAGAGACTTGAAAGCAGCAACGTGAACAAGCACATGTACACCAGTGTTCATTGCAGCACTATTCACAATAGCCAAAAGGTATAAATAACATAAATGTCCATCAACAGATGAATGGGTAAACAAATTATGGATTATACATACAATGGAATACTACCCAGCTATAAAGAGCAATGAAGTCCTGATACATGCTACAACATGGATGAACCTTGAAAACACTATGCTTAGTAATGTAAGTCAATCACCAATATTGGACAAATATTGTATGATCTCACTTATATGAAATATCTAGAATAGGCAATAAATAGAGATCAAAGTTTAACAGAGGGTACCAGGGTCAGGATGGAGCAGGGAAGGAGAAGTTGTTATTTAGAAAGCATTGAGTTTCTGTTTATGGTGATGAAAATTTGGCAATGGATATTGGTGATGGTTGCACATCATTGATGTAATTGACATCACCGAATTGTATGTGTGAAAAATGTTGAATTGGCAAATGTTGTGTTATGTATATTTTTATAACAATAAAAAAGAAAAGAAACATCTAAAATCTATAACATAACATTACAGCTTAAGGAACTAGAAAAAGAAGAACAAACTAAATTTAAAGCTAGCAGAAGAAAGGAAATAATAAAGACCGAAGTGGAGATAAATGAACTAGAGAATAGAAAAACAATAAAGAATATCAATGAAACCAAAAGTTGGTTCTTTGAAAACATCAACCAAATTGACAAATGTCTAGCTAGAGTGACCAAAAGAGAGAGACAGAGAGAAAAAGATAAGACTCAAATTACAAAATTAGAATGAAAGTGTGGACATCACTACCAATTTCACAGAAGTAAAGAGTTGTAAGAGAAAACTATAAATAATCGTATGTCAACAAATTGGACAACCTAAATGAAATGAACAAATTTCTAGTAACACACAAACTACCAAAACTGACTCAAGAATAAATATAAAATCTGAATAGACCTATAACAAGCAAGGAGATTGAATCAGTAATCAAAAATCTCCCAAGAAAGAAAACCCCAGTACTAGATAGCTTCATGGGTGAATTCTACCAAACATTTGAAGAGGAATTAACATTGACTCTTCTCAAACTCTTCCAAAAATAGAAGAGAAGAGAACACTTTCTAATTCGTTCTGTGAGGCCAGCATTACCTTGATACCAAAGTCAGACAAAGACACAACAAGGGAAAAACAATAACAACAACAACAGAAAACTACAAGTCAATATCCCTTATGAATATAGATGTAAAAATTTGCAATAAAATACTAGTAAACCAAATTCGGTAGCATATTAAAAGGATTATATACCATGATCAAGTAGAATTTATCCCAGGAATGCAAGAGTTATTTAGCACACTAAAATCAGTTAATGTAATATACCACATTAATAAAATGAAGGATGAAGAAAACCATAATCATCTCAACTGATGCAAAAAAGCACTTGGCAAAATCCAAGACCCTTTCGTGATTAAAAAAAAAAAAAAAAAAAAAACTCAATAAATTAGGAATAGAAGGATACTTCCTCAACATGATAAAGACAATATATGAAAAAGCCACATCTAATATCATACTGAACAATGAAAGACTGAGCTTTTCCCCTAAGATCAGGAGCAAGACACAGATGTCCACTTTTACCACTTCTATTCAACATAGTACAGGAAGTGCTATCCAGGTAAATTAAACAAGAAGAAGAAATAAAAGGCATCCAAATCTGAAAGAAAAAAGTAAAATTATCTCTGTTCATAGATGACATAATCTTACAGAATATTTTAGAATCCTAAAGAATCCACAAAAATCTGTTAGAGTTAATAAACAAATTTAAAGTTTCAGGATACAAAATCAAAACACAAAAATCAGTTGTATTTCTATACATTATCAATAATCAATTCAAAAATGAAATTAAGAAAATAATTCCATTTACAATCGCACCAAAAAGAATAAAACACTGAAAATAAATTTAATCAAGGAGATGCAAAACTTTTGCACTGGACACTACAAAACATTGCTGAAAGAAATTAAAGAAGACTAAATAAATAGACATTCTGTGTTCATGGATTAGAAGACAGAATATTGTCAAGATGAGACATAATATTGTTAAGATGACAATACTACCCAAAGCTACATATAGATTCAATGCAATTTCATCAACATCCCAACAGCCTTTCTCACAGAAATAGAAAAATCTATTCCTACGGAATTAAAAGTGACCTCAAATAGTCAAAACAATATTGAAAGAGAAGAAAGTTTTCAAATCCCATTTAGAATAGTGTTTTCTTTGATATGTTAATGAGGCCCAATCAGTGTAGGGTGTGTCCTAAATCTAATCACTTCTGAGATATAAAAAGAATAGATTAGACACAGAGAAAAGCAAGTACAAATGGGGTAAAGAAAGATGCCACTTGAAGATCACCAAGGAACCAAGGAACCAAGGAACACTAGAGTAGCTGAGACAAGAAGTTTCCCCCAGAGCAGACAGAAAGAAGGCCTTCCCCTAGAGCCAATGTCCTGGATTCAGATTTCTAGCCTCCTAAACTGTGAGAAAATAAATTTCTGTTCTTTAAAGCCACCCACTTGTGGTATTTTTGTTATAGCAGCACTAAGAAACTAAGACACCTAGCAATTCCACTCCTAGGTATGTACCCGAAAGACTTGAAAGCATGGACTCAAACAGATACTTGTACACCAATGTTAATAGCAGCATTAGTCACAATAGCTAAAAGGTGGAAACAACCCAAATGTCCATCAACAGATCAATGGATAAACAAAATGTGGAATATTCATACAATGGAATATTATTCAGCCATAAAAGAAATGAAGTCTGACACATGCTATAACATATAGTAAAACATTATGCTAAGTGAAATAAGCCAGACACCAAAGGACAAATATTGTATGATTCCACTTATATAAGGTAGTTAGAATAGGCAAATTCATCCAGGCAAAAAGTAGAATCAAGGCTACCAGGGGTGGGGGAGTAGGAGGTAATGGGGAGTGATTGTTTAATGGGTATAGAGATTTTGTTCAGAATTAAAAAAAAAAAAATCTGGAAATAGATAGTAGTGATGGGTACACAACAGTGTGAATGTACTTAATGCCACTGAATTGTACAGTTGAAAATGGCTAAGTGGTAAAATTTATATTATATATTTTACTACAATAAAATAGGAATGAGCTCTTGATACATGCTACAACATAGATGCACTTTGAAAACATTTTGCAAAATGTCTTGCTTAGGAGCAAAACACGTGAAGTGTATATATAAAAACATATAGATTTATTTTAATGGAATGGCTCAAGCAGTTGTGGAGGCTGGCAAGTCCCAAATCCCAGAGTCAGGCAGCAGGCTGGAGATTTCTCCTGTCTCACATAGTTGCAGGGGCTGATGAACCCAAAATCTGCAGGTCAGGCAGCAGGCTGCTGGCTCATGTCCCAAGAATAAGAGGTCAGAGGTTATCTTAGTTATCTGGTGCTGCTGTAACAGAAATACCACAAGCAGACGGCTTTAACAAACAGAAATTTATTCTCTCACGGTCTAGGAGGCTAGAAGTCCAAATTCAGGGTGCCGGCTCCAGGGGAAGGCTTTCTCTACTGGTTCTGGGGGAAGGTCCTTGTCATCAATCTTCCCCTGGTATAGGAGTTTCTTAGCACAGGGACCTCGTGTCCACAGGACACGCTCTGCTCCTGGCTCTGCTTTCTTGGTGGCATGAAGTCCTTCTGCTCTCTGCCCGCTTCTCTCTTTTATATCTCAAAAGAGATTGACTCAAGTTATAACCTAATCCTGTAGATTGAGTCCTGCCTCATTATCATAATGGCCTCTAACCCTGCCTCATTAACATCATAGGATTTGCAACACAGGATAATCACATCAGATCACAAAATGGTGGACAACCACATAATACTGGGAATCATGGCCTAGCCAAGTTGAAACACATTTTGGGGGGACACAATTCAATCCATAACAGAGGGTGACGATGGAGCTCCCTTCACAAATTTGTTCTTCACAGTTGTGGTGAAAGGTGTGTCCTCTGGGAATTCCTTGGGGGTGGAAGGGATAATGGTTTTACTGGGGAGGGTGACTTAGTAGACAAAGATGGAGTAATCTCTTCAGATATGAGTGAGAGGGCTTGTTCTGTTGGCAGGAGTGATTCAACAGAATTTAGGGACTCAGTGTCCCCAGCTTCCTGATTATCTTCCCATATGTCCTCATCCCATTTCAGAATCCCATTTCTTCTGAATCAGTGCCCTTACTTTAACTTCAGACACAATTCAAGGCTGGGAATTCAACTGGCATTGTAATTCAGCCACTCTTAGGATAAGACTCTGGGTTTGATTTTTGGCAATATCAGCTCTGTTACTATAAGAAATAAGGCTTTCTTTCAGGGCACAAGTGGCAACTTTTAGGTCCTTTATGTGGCGCTTCAGCTGTGACTCTCTAGCCTTGAGCTCATCCCTTTCTTTCCCCACTTTGAACCAGTCAACCAGCTTCCTTATACTTCTCAGTCTGAAAAAATTGTAGAAAAGTGTCAAATATTCAATCACCTAGAGCCTTGTCTCTCACCAATATTTGATAAAATGGTGTGATATTTTGCATATTTCTATTGCTGCCTCGCACATTTGTAATGTCTTCTTTACTACTGAAGGCAGAGTCTTCAGTGCCTTTAAGACTAGCCACACTTGAGAACCAATTCAGAAAACTCATCCTTAAGATTTTGTTCCTCTATCTTTTTGGGGAACAAAATGCATAAGAGATGGATGAATGGATAAAGATAGAGATATGGGTGTTTTTCTTTTTGGTTGTCATTGTTTTTCTTTACACAAAGGTTAGCCAACAATATATTCTGTTTATTGGTTGCTATTTTCACTTTACAATATATCTTGGAAATTGTTTCAAATCAACATATATAGACCTATGTCATTCTTTTCAACAGTTATATAGAGTTCTATTGTATGAGTGAACCAACTACATGTTGTTATTCATTAAAAAAAAAGATTCTGTTCCTCTAAAACCACTCTCAGTACCAAATGCCTTAGGCTAGGTTCTCTAGAAAAGCAAAACATGTGAAGCGTATATATAAATATATACAGAGAGATTTATCTATAGGAAATGGCTCACACAGTTGTGAAGGCTGGCAAGTGCCAAATCCATGGGTCAGGCATCAGGCTGGAGGCTCCTCCTGACTCACGTGGTTGCAGGTGCTGAAAAACCCAAAATCTGCAGGTCAGGTGGCAGATGTCTGGCTCACGAGTTTGCAAGAGCTGATGAATCCAAAATCTTCAGGTCAGGCAGCAGGCTGCTTGCTCATGTCCCAAGAACCAGAGGTCAGGGGATGATGAGACAAATGCAGGATTGAGAGAGCTTTGACAGAACATCCATATATATTGGATGCAAGCCACACTGCCAAGGAAACTTTCATTCCAACTGATTTGCTGGTTACATCAGATGACAAAATGGGGGATGTCTTAGTTACCTAGTGCTGTTATAACAGAAACACCACAAGTGGATGGCTTTAACAAGAGAAATTGATTCTCTCACAGTTTAGGAGGCTAGAGGTCCAAATTCAGGGTGCCAGCTCTAGGGGGAAGTCTTTCTCTTGGTTCTGGGGGAAGGTCTTTGTCATCAATTTTCCCTTGGTCTAGGAGCTTCTCAGCACAGGAAACTTGAGTCCAAAGAAGGGGCTCTGCTCCTTTGGTCTTGGGTGACTCCATTCTCCTAGTCCAACTGAGTGGTGACTCCACCTTTTGAGACCCCAGAGGTCATGGCCCTACCCTATGAGACTCAGGCAGCTCTGCTTCTTGTGTCCTTGTCTGTTTAGCTTCTGCTTCCTGGTTCCTTGATCTCTCAGCTCCTCGGGCCTCTCTGCCCACATCTGCCCTGCTGCGGTAAGTGTTCCAGAGCTCTTTAGCTCCGCTGATAAGTGCCTGGAGACACCCCGCTTGTCATGGATTGAACTGCATCCCCCAAAAATATCTGTCAACTTGGCTGGGTCATGATTCCCAGTATTGTATGATGTATTTTGTAATCTGATGTGATTTCCTTATGTATTGTAAATTCAATCACTATGATGTAATAAGATGGATTAGTGGCAGTTATACCAATGAGGTATATAAGATTGGATAGTGTCTTAAGCCAATCTCTTCTGAGATATAAAAGAGAAAAGCAAGCAGAGACATATAGGAACCTCACACTACCAAGAAAGCTGTACCGGGAGCAGAGTGCGACCTTTGGACCTGAGGTTCCTGTTCACAGAAGCTCCCAGACCAAGAGGAGATTGATGACACAGACCTTCTTCCAGAGCCAACAGAGAAAGCATTGCCCTGGAGTTGCCACTCTAAATTTGGACTTGTAGCCTACTGAACTGTGAGAGAATAAACTTCTCTTTGTTAAAGCCATCCACTTGTGGTATTTCTGTTACAGCAGCACTAAATGACTAAGACATCACTCCTCCAGTAGTAAACTTCAGCCAGAAGGCACTCAGCTCTCTCGCTCTGTGGGTCAGCTCCTTCACTGTCTTTTGCTGGTCTCTTGGTTCTGCTGCCGCTGTTTCTCTGTTGCTACTGTTTCTCTGCTGCTGCTTGCAGTCTGCGACATCCCCAGTGTAACAGCTCTCCTCATTTCCTTCATAGTCCTCACCAGAATTGTCTTTGACATCCATAATTCCACCAACAGTCTCTTCAAGGAAATCCAGGCTTTTACTATTAGGCACTTTAAAATTCTTCCAGCCTCTATCCATTCCATTTCAAAACTGCATCCACATTTTAGGTATTTGTTAGAGCAGTACCCCACACCCAGTACCAAATTCTGCCTTAGTTATCTAGCGCTGCTATAACAGAAATACCACAAGTGGATGGCTTTAACAAAGAGAAGTTTATTCTTTCACAGTCTAGGAGGCTAGGAGTCCAAATTCAAGGTGCCAGCTCCAGGGGAAGGCTTTCTTTCTCTGTTGGCTCTGGGGGAAGGTCCTTGTCATCAATCTTCACCTGATCTAGGAGTATCTCAGTGCAGGGACACTAAGTCCAAAGGACTTGCTTTGCTCCTGGTTCTGCTTTCTTGGTGGTAGAAAGTCCCCCTGTCTCTCTGCTTGCTTCTCTCTTTTATATCTCAAAAGATATTGACTTTAGACATAACCTAATCTTATAGATTGAGTCCTGCCTCATTAACATAACTGCCACTAATCCCACCTCATTAACATCATTGTTGTTGTTGTTGTTGTGTGCCGACAAGTCGATTCCAACTCACAGCAACCCTATAGGACAGACTAGAACTGCCCCAGCTGTTTCCAAGGAGCAGCTGGTGAATTTGAACTGCTGGCCTCTTGGTTAGCAGTATGAGCTCTGAACCACTTCACCACCAGTAGGATTTATAACACATAGGAAAATCACATCAGATGACAAAAAGGTGGACAATCACACAATACTGGGAATCAGAGCCTAGCCAAATTGACACATTTTTAGGGAACACAGTTCAATCCACAACAGGGGATGATTACATAATATCTGCCAAACCACTGATAATCATGGCCTATCCAAGTTGACACATAACATTAACCGTCACACTAAGTGAAAGAAGTCAGTCACAAAAGATCACATATTATATGATTCCATTTATATGAAATTTCCAGAATAGGCTGATCTATAGATACAAACTATTTGAGTGGTTGCTTAGGGCTGGGAGGGCGGGGATCATGGAATGGGAGATTTCGTGGGGTGGTAGCTAAAGGGAACAGAGTTTCATTCTGAGGTAATGAAAATCTTCTAAAATTGACTGTAGTGATGGTTGAACAATTCTGAATATACTAAAACCCACTGAATTGTATACTTTGAGTGGGTGAATTGTATGGTATGTGAATTATGTCTCAATAAAGCTGTTACAGAAAGAAGGAAGGAAGGAAGGAGGGAGGGAGGGAGGAAGGGAGGGAGGGAAAGAGAGAGGGAAGGAAGAAGAACCCTTTGCATGTTTTTGGGCAAGCAGCTACATAGTCTTCAGAAAAGATCCTTCTGGTTGTCATAGGGAATAGGATGAAAGGAGCAAGACCGAGAGCAGTGAGAGGATAGCTGCCACAGGCCTCCAGATGAGAAATGGTGGTAGCTGGGCCAGGGTGGTGGTGGTGATGCAGAAAAGTGGGTGAATATGAGGAGAAATGACACAGACCTTGGTGACAGACTGGAAATCGGAAATGGAGAAGAGGGCAAAGAAGAGGTTCCTGTGTGACCCAGTTTTTGGCTTGTACAACTGAGCCAGTGGGGTGAGACAGGGACACTGGGAGGAGGCCAAGTTGGTAGGGGGACATATCATGAGTCTGAGTCTGGATGTGTTGAGCCTGAAGGATCTCTGAGACGTCTCAGGGGAGGCATCAAGGTAGTGGAATCTGCAGGTGGGAAGAGATATAAACCTGTGAGACATAAAATGTGGGTGGTAACTGACCCCACAGATCTGCATGAGATTATGGAGGGATAAGGTATGAAAGAGAAAAAGAAGTGGCCTGGGACTGGCCAGATGGAGGAGGATGAGTCAGCAAAGGAAACTGAAAAGCACTGGGCTGAGTACTGGGGGGAAGAAACAGGTGAGTTCTGCTCTGCCCTGGATGCCAAGTGCAGCAGCCAGTATAGGCAAGGTTATGCTTCAGAAACAAATCTCCCTAAAATCCCAGAGACCTAAAAAGACAAAGGTTGATTTCTCCCCCACTGTACAGGGCCAGCATGGATCAGCAGAGACTCTATTTGTCCTGGTCACTCAGGGACCCACGTTGATGGAGGCTCCATCTTGACACCAGCTTCCACAATTGCCTAGACAACATGAGAATCGAACACTGGCTCTTTAAGTTTCTGTCTCCTATTTTGCTGGCAAAGAAAGTTACATGACCTTGCTAACTTCAAAGGAGGCAGAGAAGGATAATCCTACCAGGAGGCCCCAAAGGAAGAGAGTTGGGAGTTCTCGGTGGGCAGCACTAGTGACTAACACACCAAGGAAAGAGTGACCAAGAGGAGGGGTTGGCTGTCTGAGCCAAATGTTGCTGTGAGCCAAGTAACATGAAGACAGAAATGGCCTTTGATTAACATGATATGGAGGTCCTGGTGACCTGAGAAGGAGGTGTTTGGTGGCCTGAAAGGGCCAAAACTCAAACTGGAATTGGTTGGGAATGGACTGGGATGTAAGTAAATGAAGACAGGAAGTGTAGACCACTATTTCCATTATGTCAGCTGGGAGAAGTGGAGGGAGACAGAGAAGAGGCCGGAAAGGTATATGGAAAACAGTTTTTTCTTTTTCAGTAGGAGATAACTTGAGTGTGTGTAAAGGATTCATTGAAAGGGAGAGGTTATCTATGCAAGAGAAAGAAGGGACAATCAACAGGGTAAGGTGAACACAGAGATCTGTATGCATGACTGTACCTAGAGCCCTGGAATTTCCTGTCCAAACAGCTCTGAGCTTACTACCAGGGCCTGCAGGGGCCTCTTACTCAGGCCCGTTCTCCTGAGTGAGGACAGAATCCACCAGTGTGTGCAACCCAAGGCCCAAGAGGTGGCCAAGCGGTGGCTGTTTGTGGGGCATGTAGACAGAGTGTGGAGGTACAGGCTAGGGTGTCCATATGTGTACACTTGAGGCCCCCGCATGGTGGATGGAACCAGGTGTGGGAGAGAAAGGGGATGGGCCAGGGACCAGCTCTTCCCACACCACTCTTCCAGCACACTGCTCCAAGGAACTGAGAATACTAAATTTGAACCTGACCTTCCAGGTCATTATAAAGGTATTTGTCAAGGTGACAGGATATAATGTATTGTTATTTAAGAATTTGCTAGCTTGATTTATACCTTTTATTTAGACATACAATATGTGGGCCTCTGTTTATCTTCCTTTTCTGGCCCCAACAAATGTTAGGCGTGGACCAAGAACATGTGAACCGAGAAAAGCAAATAATAGAATAATGTGCATAACATAATCCCAATCCAGTTAGTGTGGGAAAACTATATATAATACAGCTATGGAAGGATGCATTCTGATTAAGTCAGCCTTTGCTGTGTGACCACCACAAAATCTCAGTGACACACAACGGTAAGGATTTATTTCTCATGTGTCTTTGTCTCCTGCAGCTCTGCCCCACTAGTAGCATTCTGGGGCTCAGCCTGGAGGGTCAGCGGCGGCCCCGGGGCATTGACTTCCTGTGGCCATGGCAGAAGCTTGAGGCTCAGCCACAGGAGCGCATTTCAAGAGTCATCTCCCTCCGCGTCTGCTAACTTCCCTTTATTGTTGTTGTTAGGTGCGATGGAGCCTGCCGCCAACTCACAACAACCCCATACACAACAGAACAAAACGCTGCTCGGTCCTGCACTATCCCCATGACCAGCTGCAGATGGTGATCTACTTCCATAAATCAGCCAATGAAAACCCTATGGATCACAACTTCCCTTTAGCCAAGCCCCAAATCCGGGGGTGGAGAAGCACATTCTGCCAATCATAGCCTGTGGCAAGGGTGTGGATGCATAAGGCTACTACCAAACCAAAAAACAAGACCAAACCCGTTGCCATCAAGTCGATTCCAACTCATAGCAACCCTATAGGACAGGAGAGAACTGCCCCATACGGTTTCCAAGTAGCACCTGGTGGATTCGAACTGCAGACCTTTTGGTTAGCAGCCATAGCTCTTAACCACTACACCACCAGGGTTTCCAAAGCTACTACAGGCACTGAAAAATCAGAATCAATAATTGAACCTACCGCACATACCAAACTAAGATTCCCTAGGAGGAGGGAAATGAGATTTTCAGAGTGTGAGAGGATTCATTTGTAATTCATTTCAATTACTAAAAGAATACACGCTTTCATTCTTTTACAACTTGTATGTCTTCCCACATTCCTTCTGTAATAAAATAAAAATAAAAGGATCTCAATTCTCCCCAATTCCAGTCAAAATCCTAACATAAAATTTTGACTAGTTGATTAACCTGAAAGACTGGCTAGCCATTTAGAAAAATAAATTCTTTTTAAGACCCTCAAATCATAAACAAAACTTAATTCCAAATGGATGAGCCACCTAAATGTAAAAGCAGAACTGTAAAAATTCGTATGGAGATAATATTTCACAATGTATCAATATGCCTTTTCTTTTCGCACTTCCTTGGGTGACCTTCCAGCTTTTGTAGCCTAGAGGTGGAGGGGAGTGGAAGGAGAGAGAGGAGGAAGGGAGGGAGAAGGAGAAGGGGAGAGAAAGGAAGAAGGAAAGAGGGTGAGGAGCGGCTAGGAGACAGAAAAACGGTGGAGGAAGAGGAAAGAGAGGAGGCTGGAAGAAGGGAAGAAGCTGTCAAACACCCATGAGGCCATGCACTTTTCCAGAGCACTCTGGGAGGAGGTAGAGGGTCTCCTTCTCCATTGTCCCCACAGTGGCCAGAAACTACCATTTTCAGTGACTGCATCAAAGACCCAATTCCACCAGGAGAGGCCATGTAGGCCTTGGCCAAGGGACGGGGTCGGGACAGGAGGCAGAGGACCTGTGTGAATCAAAGGAGTGACAGGAAAGGTGTCTACCATGCTCAGTGACATGCGAACAGCGAGTTGCAAAAACAAGATGCAAGACGAGACATACATTCCAAAGCATTTATGTAAAAGTTTAAAAGGTACACAAACGTTACCATTGTGTGTGGCTACATTCATGTGTTGCAAAAAGTAGAAAAACGTGCATAGGAATGCTGCAGCTTCTGGATAGTGGCTACCGCCGGAAAAGAAAGGTTTAAGCTGGTCTATATCATTTCAGATATAGGTGGTGCAGTGGTTAAGAGCTCGGCTGCTAACCAAAAGGTCGGCAGTTTGAATCCACTAGGCGCTCCTTGGAAACCCTATGGGGCAGTTCTACTCTGTCCTATAGGGTTGCCATGATGGACTCATCAGCAATGGTGTTTTTTCTTGTTGTTAATAATTTCATTTGATTTTTAAAGAGGGATCTGAAGCAAATATTCACTTGCTTATATCTGGGTGGTGGATATATAGGTGTCTGTTATATTATTTTGTATTTTTAAAATAGATGATGGGGAAACAGGCTGTAAATCAATATGGCTTGATCCCAAATTTTAAAAACACGTGTGTGTATGAGTGTGTGAATGTCTCTGTGCTCAGCGGGTGTGCACGTGTATCTGTGTCTGTGCTCTTTGTATGTGTCTATGCGCATCTGTGAGTGTGCCCACGTGCGTCTGTGTATCTGTGTATGAGCTTCCGTGTGTGCATCTTCATGCGTGTGCAACAGTGCGTGTGTCTGTCTCTTTCAATGTCTGCGTGTACCTGAGTGTATGTGTGTCTATGTGTCTGTGCAATTTTGTCCATAATTGTGCATTTCTGTGTATCTGTGTCTGTGTGTCCATGAGTGTGTTTATCAGTGTGTGTGTCTGGGCCAGTCTGTGTGTGTGTGTACTTGTCTCTGTGTGCCCATGAATGGGAAGAAGACTGGGTGGACAAACACCAAATCATTGGCACAGTTCTTTCTGGAAGGAAGAAACACAGGGGACTTTTGTTTCCCTTTTGTACATTTTACTGTGGTTGCATTTTTTTTATAAGGATCATGTACTCTTAATTAATATTTAAAAATACTTTTAAAAAGAGTAAATAGATTCACGGTTTGAAAAGTAACATGAAATTATCGGCAGATCCTCAGTGCCCTCTGGGGCTCCTCTGAGCTGGTCTGCCCTCTGCTGCCTGCCCTGACCTTTGATCCCATACCTTCCCCACAAAGGCCCTAAGGGCGGAGGACCTGAGGGCACTTTCCAGCCCCACCCCAGGGGCATGGCCCAAAGCAAGCATGAAATTTCTCTGAAGTCTCCAGTTTTATCTCTAAATGCTAGGCAAATTTTGCATTCTCCCCTTTTTATGTTTATCTTAATTATATAATCATGCGGTATTAATGCCCAAATCCTGGAGTCAAGAAGCCTCTCAAGGGGACGCCATCTCACTCACTTTCCCAGGCTCCTTTGCACCGCCTGAGGGTGCTGCTCTCCAGGCCTCTGAGATTAGCAGCACCTGGAGGAGGGTGGGGACAGAAGCACCTGAGAATCTTTGGAAGGTCAGTTGGGAACGGAAGCTAACCACAATCCTTTTCGGCTCCCAGTTGCGGAGCACTTACATGGACATGCCAAATTATTCACATACGTTATCACGTTCTTCACGCGTGTTATCAATCACATTTGATTCTCCCAAGAACCCCACCAGGCAGGTACTATTATTGTTCCACCTCTCACACATGAGGAAACTGGGTCTCCAAGAGGTTAAACCCAAGGTCATCCAGCCGGACTCAGACTCCTTGGTTCTCTTCCGGCACAGATTGTCTCCTTACGGTGCCAGGAGAGGGAATTGCCTGTGATGAGAAAGAGGGTCATTTTACCAGCTTTGGACCAAGGAAGAAGCCCCAGGGTAGGTTTCTGACCTACCAGTCTGCTTGTCTCACAGGCTTGACTCCTCAGGAGGGAGAAATTCCCTCAGACCCTTGCAAGTGCATCTGCAAAGCCTCTACCCTATGACCCCAGGGTCACTTTGGTTGTCACTTGGAGCCAGGGTGGTGGCCACACGAAGTTATTTCGGGGCTGGACTCAATGTTTAATGCTGTCTTCCCAGGGAACCAGAATAGGCTTGTACTGACTGAAAACTGGTGGACCTCAGAGAGGGCCTCCAGGCCCCCTAGGGATCGCAACAGCCTCATCTTGCCAGCCATCTTCCCAGCTTGCTCCATAGTGAGTGCTCTGGGACCTTGAGGCTGTTCTTGCGCTTCTTCCCACGTAGGGACCGGATCTGTGTGGAGATTCATTGCCCTGCTGAACCCCAGTTGCTGTTGACAGTGAACAGCCTAACCCTCCCCCCCAGAACCTGAGGGGCTGCTGGGGAGGAGGAGTCCAAAGGTGAGGAGGGTGGAGGGTCCTGGGGCCAGCTGTCTGGGTGGGCAGCCTGGAGGTAGCCATGCCCTGCCAGATCACCTCAGTTTCTACTTCCCTTCCAGCTCCTAACCTTTGAGAGCCTCAGCCATGAACACAAAATCCATCCTCCTTCTCCCAGCAGAGCCTGACTTTGCCCAGTATCCACTTTCCTCCCACCCAGGGCGGCAACCCCAGCCCCACTCAGCCCGGGGAGGGGGGTTAATTCTGGTTGCTCTAAACGAATCCCTTCCCCAGTGATTGGCTAGGGAGTTGTCATGTGACCCAGTTTGGGCCAATGGAGTGTGAGGAGGAGGATTGTGGGGCTACTGAGATAACTCCCTTGCTCTGGATGGGTGTCTCAGTAGGTGTGAGCCTTTGAGCTACATTAATCCTGAGACCAGAGAAGAGCTGGCCAGAGGACAGGCCAAAGTGCTGAGGACGACAGAGGAAAGTGGGAGGGGCCCGGGTCCAGGAAGACTGCTAAGCCACTGAATCAACTCCGACGTGACTCTACCTCCTGTTTCCCCTCATGTGAGATAATGCCCTTTGCCACTGAGTCAATTCCAACTCATGGCGACCCCATGTGTGTCAGAGTAGAACTGTACTCCATAGGGTTCTCAGTGGCTATGATCTTTCGGAAGTAGACCACCAGGTCTTCCTTTTGCAGCACTGCTGGGTGGATTTGAACTGCCAAACTTTTGGTTAGTAGCTGAGCACAAACTGAAATTTTCCTTATAGTGAAGCTCTTCTAAGGTAGGTTTTGTTAATTGTAGCCAAAAGCACTCTAATCCACACAGACTGTTTTGAGAATTTGATGAAAACTCTGAACCCTCTCTTGGGAAAAAGGCACAAATGCAGAGTTTGGAGCAAGTCGAGGCTTCTCTTGGTCTCCCAGAGGCCCATCCACAGGCCACCTCCACGCTAGGATTCATGGTCAAGAGATCTCCATCTTGTTTCATTGCTGTCACCCCGATAGTGTTCCCCAGGGAGGGCAAAGCTAGTTCGGTTCTGAGCAGCAGACCTGGACTGTAGTTGGAAGGTATGGTGGGCCTCAGGCAGGAAGGAGGGGGCTGCCTGTAGAACGGAGGGACAGCCCCTGCCTTTCCCTGCACCAGAACCCCTTAGTGCCCACTGCGCATGGTTCCCGGCACCAGACAGAGCTCAGCAAGTGCTGGCTGTTTTGTTTTATTCCCTTCAAGGTCTGGCAGCAGCAGACTTGGACCTCTGCTCTCCGGGGAGTGGGCTGGCTGGCCAACAGATGGGAGGCTCTGTTTGGAGGGGCACAAACAGTCTCATGTTTTATTACTTCATTTAGCCTCTGGGTTTTCTGGGGTCCTAACTAGGAGGGAAGACTCTGAGGATTCCCAGGGTGGAGGCAGAGGCCAGGTGGATGCCAGACTAGGAGCTCTGGGCCAGGCCAGCTCAACCCCAGGCTGGATAGGGGCCATCTCTGAGTCCCTGGGTGGCCCAGACCAAGGAGGGTCTAGGTTTCACCCCAGGGGGCCTGGAGGGAGGAGGGGAAGGAGACCGCCTTGCTGAGAGGGCAGCAGTGCGTCCCTCAGCCTGTCGTTCGCTGGTGTGGTCACAGCCTTCCTGAGAAGGTTGAGTCCAGCAGACTCTGTGATCTCATTTTGAGCTCATTCTACTTTATCTTTATTGACATCCTAATTTTTAAAGGGAATTTTCAAACAACAACAAAAAGTGCCTAATCAGAGTAAGGACAGTGTTGACATGTAGCGGGGTTGTTAACCATTGTCATAGGGCAACATGTGTACTAACTGTTTAATGAGAAACTATTTTGTTCTGTAAACCTTCATCTAAAGTGAGAATAGCCGCACAACTGGAAGAACGTAATCGATGTCACTGAACTGTGCATGTAGAAATTTTTGAAATGGTGTATCTTTGACTATGTATATTTTCACAAATAAAAAAAGGGTGAGAAGGGAGAGGGTTGACATGTCATGGGGTTGTTAACCTATGTCATAAAACAGAATGTGTACTGAGTATTCGGTGAGAAACTATTTGTTCTATAAACCTTCACCTAAAGTACAATTAAAAAAAACAAAAAACAAAAAAGCAAAAAAAAAAAAAAAAAGTGCCCAATCACTGGAAGCCAGTTTGAAACATCTGGAAACCTGAGGTCTGGCCTGCAGAATCTGGATGCAGGCCCTGACCTGCACTATGCTTTCTATGAGCACAGGTAAAGAAGCCTACCACCGAGTACAGGTCTGAATTTTAACAAAATATGAAGTGTAATGGCTGAGTTACTTAGCTATATCTCAACGATAAAACAAGTTACATTCTGACTAGATACACATCCAATTTCGTCTCTTGGAATGCAGTAATAGGACAAGATGTACTTCACAAGATGTTTCAGTATGTTTTCAGTCCTAATTATATATCTTCGATTAGAAAAAAGTCACACCATTTCATTATATACCAGAGATCATAAAATGCCTATCACAGTCCATGTCCAAGTCTCTCAATGTAAGAGATGGTTGACATTTAGCCAGGAACTTTTAAAATACTTGAGAAAAAATTATAACCCAAACTTCTCTTCTTAATGACATGTATAAAGTTCAGCTCTTTAATGAAAGCATTCCGGAACATGAAAACAAATTACCCAGCAACATTAAGGAAATAAAGGTCCTTCAAAATGGTTGGTTATTGTTTTGATTAAACTGTGCATTTTTAATATAGTTGGTATAAAGCGAAACTCTTAAAAAAACACGTAGGAATTTAAAATAAAGTAGAACATCCTATTTTCAGGGTCACCAATACCACGGGTGAGATTTGTCTCTTAAACAATGACACTTAGTATCTCTGTAGTTCCATGAATACTTTTGAAGTGTCATATTAAAACCAATCTCTGGCCTTGAGGCAAAGAGAAGCAATTAGTCTTGGAGTTGTGAATAAATAAAAATCCATTTATACATCCGTCCTTGACATGTACCTTGCAAATCTTAGAAACTTCATCTAGTGGGAAAAGAAACGTTAAATCATGAATACCAATACTAATCACGTTGCCATGTGGCTTCCTGAAACAGTTTAGTTTATACCAATCTTTTAAGTATTAATTTATATGTATATATTCATCCATATTGAACACAGAGCAAAGAAGCTTTAGCACCTAGGACAGAGGAGCCAGGTGCTCTGGGGGCCGCCAGGGTCATGACAAGCAGGTTTTGAGTGGGTCCCTGTTCCTCAAACAGGGTGCATTTCTCATCCCCCTGTCGCCTTAAGTATGGGCCTCACTCAATGGTCTGGGAGGAGGGGAAGCTTCTGTTCAGGCAGAAGTTCCCGGCACCCACATACGAAGGCCTCCAGTTGTGATTCCAGGCAGCATTCTAGCGAGGGCTCAGGAGGTCAAAATATTTGCATATTTGCTCCACGACTTATTTGGGTCCATTCCTTCAAAGCAGGAGTCCTGGTGGTGCAGTGCTTAAAGCGCTCGGCTGCTAATCCAAAGGTTGCGGTTGCGGTTGGAACGCACCAGCCGCTCCTCGGGAGAAAGATGTGGCTGTCTGCTCCCATAAAGATTACAGTCTTGGAAACCGTCTGGGGCAGTTCTACTCTGTCCTATAGGATTGCTATGAATTGGAATCGACTCCATGGCAGTGGGTTTGGTTTTTGGTCTCCCTCAAAGCTGGGTACAGTGTGTGTAGACTGGGCTTCGCTGTTTCTCGGCCCTGCAGCTCCCTGGAAAGATGGGGGCGGTCAGCCACTAAGCTGACCAGCCCTCAACGCCTGACCTGGCTAGGGTACGGAGTGCAGACAGCGGCGCTGTCTGGACGAAGCTGGGAGCCAGAAGCCCGCGAGCGGCAGAACGGGCGGCCTTTGGGCGGCGGTACAGCCGCCACACGGATCCCTGACCTACTTCCAGGGCCTCTTTCCGTTCGAGGAGCAGCTAAAAATCCATAAATTAAGGAAATTAACTGATGGGGCCTGCGGCATCTTTGTAAGCTATTTAAATCTATAAATTTACAACATCTTCTGCATATATCAAGTAATTGAACTAACTGCAGGGATGTAACTTTAATGAGAAAATTTCCCCCATATCCTGTAGTTTGAGTTCTAAAATAAATAAATAAATAAAGCTTTCCCTTAGGAGGAAAGTTTCTTATTCCCGCGTGGAGAACTTACAGAAGCGCGGACCGGGCGCGCTTTCCTCGTGCGGGGTTCCCTAGTCAAAGCAGGCAGGCCCCACTCGTCATCCTCCCACCAGCTCCGGGGCTCCGGGCCAGCACCCAGCGCCCCCCACCCGCCCCCGTGAGTGCAGCCGCTAGAGGGCGCCGACGGCCAAGACAGAGCTCGGGGTGCAGGCCCCAGCCGAGCACTCGGCCGGAGCGTAGCCACCCTCAGGTGGGAGCCGGGCTCTGGCCTGGGCGCCCTCGGAGCCGAGCGGGGGCGCAGTGCAGGCCGAACTCGCCGGAGGTTCCTCGCTCCGTTTCCTAGGAGCCGGGAAATGGTCGAGGAGGAGGAGTGACGGGCGGGGCACAAGGGAAAGAGGAAGGGGAGGAGGCGGTGGAAGAGGAAGGGGCAGCCGACACAGGGATCGGGAGGGGCGCCCCGGGAGAAGGCCTAGGCGCAGCGGGGAGCCTTGGCTGCAGACGTCTCCAACGCATCGCGCGCGTAAAGGAAATGGCGCGTCTGGCCGCAGGCGGCCGGCGGGGCGCCCCCTGCCCGCCCCTCTCCCGCGGTGACCAACCGCGTGTCCGCAGACGTCACGGGCAGCGCTGCTCCCCGGGAGAGGGGCAGCCGAGACACAGACCAGGGAGGGAGGCCGAGCAGGGGGAGGGGCGGCCTGTCCGGCGGCTCCGCTCCAGCCCGGCGACTCGCAGCCCAGTTTAACAAGTCCCGCCCCCACCCCCGGGCGCCGCGGCGGCTGCTGCTCTCCTCTTTGTAACCGAGGAGTCAAGAAATGTGAGAAACGTGCCCTGTGTTACTTATTTGGGAGCCGAAAATTTATGCCCAGCTGAAAGCGCCCGGGGAAATATTACATCAGATGAAATGACAATGATTAAAATCAGCTTCTCTCCCACCCCCTCCCGAGCCCAGAGGAGGCCCGGGCGCCGCGTGGCCGGCTGGCGGGGGGCGGGGTTGGGCCGCGGAGGGCGCGGGGTCTGAGCGCACGGTTGCCGGGAGGGTCCTGGCGGGTGCTCAGCGGGAAGGCGAGGGTTGCGAGAGAGGCGGGTTGGAATCGCCTAGCAAAAGGAGGGGAAACAGCGCATTTTTGTCGCCTGGCGCGGCAGGCGCGGGCGCGCGGAGCTAATTGCGACTCTAATCCTCTGCCCCGCGGCGCAGCCGAGCCCCGAGCCAGGAGTCGCCGCGTACGCCCGCTCGCGCTCGCCGCGCTGGGTCATTTGGAGCCGGATCGCTGCCCTTCGCGTCCGGGCTCGGCCGCGGCGGGGCGCGGGCTACGGGGCGGGGTAGGGGGCTGGTTTTCTCCCCAGCAATCGGGGGAGGCCGCTGGAGAGAGAGGAGGGAAGAGAAGAGGTGGGAGCGGCGGGAGGGCAGCCGGAGAGCGGCGCGAAGAGGAGGAGGAGGCGGTGGCGGCGGCCGCGAGGAGGGGAGGAGGGGAGGGGAGGCC
>NW_004443950.1:18851996-18885525 GCF_000243295.1 Trichechus manatus latirostris | reverse complement strand
TGGGGGCGAGAGAGAAAGTAACTCCAGGACGAGACCGAAGCGACCCGCGCAGCGAGCACAGGCAGCAAGGCTGCACCGGGTGCCCGAGACCCGGCGGCTGCGGGGGCGGGGGCTGCCCCCGGCCGGATCCGCCGCTCCGGCTCCGAGGTAAGCCCAGCGCGGCCCGCCACTCCTCAGCGCTGCGCACCCCTGTCCCCAAAGTGGCCACTATGAATAGAAAGTCGCCCAGCCTGGGGTCCGGACCTAGGCGGGGGCGGCTGCTTTGTCCGGGTGCTGGCGGCGCGGGGGCGCACAGCACAAAGGCCTGGTGCGGGGGGTGCCCACGTGGGCTAGTCCTGACCGCGGGTGGACCCTCCCCACGAGGGCAGGCGCCGAGCTTCCTGCGGAGCACCAGCGGAACGGGGGGACGCGCAGGTCCCCGCACTCTGGACCGAGTGCGGGGCGGAGCACCTTGCGGGGCCGGCGAGTTTCCGGGGTCAGAACCGGGCTTGGGCAGCTGGGGTTTCGGGACGAACAGGGCCCTGCTTGGCGCCCATATCAGAGAAAAAGTCTCTAACGGGACAGATGTGTGTCCTCTGACGCCCACCCTGCGAGTCCGCAACGGGGAGGGAAGAGCCGGTGCGCTGGCGGTCGAGCCCCGCGAATGGGGTTCAGGGACGGGCCGCGCTGAGACCAGATCACCGCCTCCGGACCCTTGCTCCCTGCTCGCACCCCCTGCCTTGGACGCGCGCACTGGGCACACGAGATCGCAACCTTCTCGCCCCCGCCAAAGCGCCTTACCGCCCCCGTGTGCCCCCCACCCCCGACTGCAGAAAGATAAGCTTCAAGTTTTCACTCCATGTCTCAAATGTGCATGAAGGAATTTAACTGCACGAGTGAATAACAGCATTAGTTTCAATTATTTTTTTTTTAAATCCCGGCAACAATAAACTTTGAGAACAAAAGCGCTTTTACGTCCTTAATTAGGCGAGCTTCCCATCTGTGGCCTCGAAGTGTCTGCCTCTTGATTTAACAGTCCCCCGCCCCGCCTCTGCCGCACACCCCTCCCAGCCCGGCCAGGCGCTTCTGGTTCCACCGCCACCCCGCCCCGCGGCGCCCGCGGGTCTCGGCCCAGCAGGCTCAGGCCGCTCCGAAGTTCACACCGGCCGGCGTGCTTCGCAGCAGAGCCGGCGCGCACCAGGTGCCCCACCTGCCTCCGCGCGGGCCCGCACCCTGAACAATTCTGCAGCCCCCCGGCACCCTCGCCCCGGGCCAGCGCTCCGGGCGCAGAGCTGAGGGGAGCTCCAGAGCCGCCTTCTGTTTACCTTTTATGGTTAAAATAACAGCTTAGCAAAGGAGCGACTTCACGAAGAAGCGATTTAGTGAAATCGTCTCAAGCTGCCGCAGCACAGCCAGTTTAATCACCCCCAGAGAGCTGAACAACTGCGAGCACAATGGGACACCAAATCATTTTGTGTGTAAATGAGCGGGGCGTTCTGCTCACTTCCCTCTGCTCGGGCGTGCGGGCGGGGCTCGGCGGTGGGCGGGCGCGGGACCCAGGTCTCCCGCCACAGTTCGGGGACACGGGTCAACACCGAGCCAGTTTGGAAACCCGCGGGGCCTCGCGCGCACTGCAGCCGAGGCCCCTGCAACAGGCGGTTTGGCCCAGCCTCAGGGGGACCGGGCGCGCCAGGGCCGGGTCGTGGGTTTGGATGCTGGTGTTGGTGGCATGAACTTGTGTCTTACTGCGCCCACTTTTATGCTTCTGACCTCAGCAGCGCTCTCAGGAAAAGGTCGTTGTCCAGCACCAATGCGTTTGTCAGAGGGAGCGCTGGAGGTTCGGGTCAGGGCGTAAAGCCTGGGGCTTCCAGTGGTGAGTTTATGGTTTGCCATGAACATGGTTGTGCTTGCTATGGAAAAAAGGCTGGGTGAGAACAGGATGGGGCAGCTTTTGTGGCGGGTACTCGGTGTTAAATGTCACTTTGGGTGGTGTGCTGACAGGGAGAACCTTGTGCAGTCCGTTTTGATAGAATTGCAGTGGGAATTCTTTCCTCTTCAGCGCCTTTCCTTCTGACTCCTCCCCCAGCAGAGCCTCCCAGGGCACCCTAATCCATTCCTGAGGTCTGTTTTGGTTTCTCAGAACTTCTTGAGATAGGTGACCTCGTTTTCTTTTTTTAAAGCTTGCTGTCACTCAGGAATGCCAAAAGCAGGGGACCCAGAGCACAGCAGCCCCCCAGTGGGGGCTGAAGTTAAACATCACTGTCTGCTAATAGCTACACCCCGCCACCCCCTGCCCCCAAACAGTGTCATGTCACTTGCCAGGGCACTGGGGCAGAACAAATCATAGGAGAGCACCCTTACTTACATTCGCAGGGTATGATTCTCATTGGACCTTGGTCCACGTTTTGAAATCGGATGCTGACTATCAAGACACAAATCGTAGATGCCAGAGTTTAAGGGGCAAATCAGCCCCTTGGGTCCCAGGAATGTCATCTGGTTGCTCTCTCAGCAGTTAAACCTGTGTGAGAACTAAATCCAGGTTAGGCTTGTGGAGCCGTGTGTGCGTGTGCTTGTGTGTGTTTGCAGTGCAAAGTTCCTCCCCCAGCCCCCCAAGTGGAAGGGGCTGCATAACCTCTTCTCTACTCTTTGGCACTGGCCCTGTGAAGTGCCCTCGGGGTGGCCTGAGGGACAGTCTTATTTAAGGTGGTTTGTGGCGCAGAGGAAGGTTGCTGAGAGCCCAGGGAGGAGCAGGAGAACCGGTCCATTTGCTGAGCCACTGCCAGTCTCCTGGCCTCTCTGTAGCCCGGGGGAGAGCATTATGAGGGTCTGGAAGACATTAGGCACAGAGGAGACCATCCTGGGACTCCAGGGAGAAACTGTGAGGTGCAGATTCGGCAAACAAAGACAGGTTTCACTGATGTTGGGAGCCTGTAGGGGAGAGGTGGCTCCCCAAGTGATGGTCCCTCTTTCCTGTGCCCTGGCTTCCCTGTCCGGCAGGCTGCAGCTGCGTGGGCATGGGAGCAGGCATGGTGTTGAGAGGTCCCTGCCTCCCCAGCCCATGGAGGGTGCAGAATCCTCCCCAAGCCCCGGTCCGCAAGCCCCCGTCCGCAAGGCTCTCTGCTGATGCAGGAGGAGACATGCTTGGTGACGTGGCTCTAAACCAAAATACCAGGGAAATCAGATTTGTTCTGAAACGTTTCGGGCCAATAATGGTGAGCATATGTTTCAGTACTGTCATTAGCTAAATTAACAGACATGGAGCTGCCCGGAAAACACATGTGTGAGTGAGTGTGTGTGTGTAATTTGCCATGGCCCAGAGTCTTGCTTTCGGGGGTGGGAAGACTGGGGTATGGGGAGAAAGGATAGTGCCGGGTGGAATCTGGAGAGGAAGAGTTAGGTATCTAGGTGCTACATGACATGGGGTCCCAGAGAGCGTGTGCAGAGATGAAGATTCTGAGCGTCTTGGACTCCACGGAGGACACGGCTGCTGACGAGTAAGCCGTCTGGTTTGTCGTGTGTCCCACAGGTACTCTGGGCAGTGATGGAAGCCTAGATGCCTCACCGCAAGGAGCGGCCGAGCGGGTCCTCGCTTCACGCACACAGCAGTGCGGGCGCCACGGTGAGAGCCAACAGGGTGGGCTGGGTCAGTGGCTGGAGGCCCCTATTTGCTTCTTCCTGAGAGTCTGCTCATTGGCTACCCTTTCTTGTGGCAGTAACGCTCAAAGGATAGCTATTGACTGGCTTACAATTATGTATTTTTTTAAACAAAAATGCTCTTAATTTGATGTGAAATTTACTACGTGTATAAAACTCAACGCCTTCAGCGCTGAGGAAGTCACTAATTTAGAGGTGTCTCGTTACTGAGACAAACTTGCAAAAACCCCTGAATCCCAATTCACAAATTGGTGATTCGTTTGTCAGGGGATATTTCACATCTAACACATAAGCCCGCGACCTTTAATTAGAATTTTGCAGTGTGTTTTATACCCCTGGAGGCTGACACCTTGAAAATTTTTTTTCTTGATTTCTTATTGCTAATAAGCATCTTTCTTTTTTTTTCCCTCTGGTACTTTGAAGAAAATGATGCAAATACACTTAATTACAGTGGTGGCCGTAATTTGTCAGCTGAATACGTGATCAGGCATAGGCAGAAGTGATCTGATTAGATCTGTGATCACACTCTCAATAAAGGGAGTGCACAGCTCCGTTGTGGAGAAACCCTTGTTTTCTGCCTTGTTTCCATTTCCAGGAGGGAGGAAGCATGTCCCGGTTGTCTCTCACCCGGTCGCCTGTGTCTCCCCTGGCCGCCCAGGGCATTCCACTGCCAGCCCAGCTCACCAAGTCCAACGCACCTGTGCACATCGATGTGGGCGGCCACATGTACACCAGCAGCCTGGCCACACTCACCAAATACCCTGACTCCAGGTAAGAGCCGAGCCCCTGATAGCGCAAGGTGCGTGGTAGTGAGGGCCAGCATCAGCAGTGTGTGCAGGCGAGGCCCTCTCCAGCAGTCGACAGGGCACAGCTGATGCAGACCCAGAGAGCTGGCCTTTGGGACGCCAAGTCCGCCTGTTGAAAGCTGCTTTGTGCAGGGCCTTGTGAGCCAGAGCTGGCAGCTTTGGGAGTGCTGGGTGGAGCTCCCGACCTACTGGCGGAGGTCGCGACCTTCAAGTTCTTCTTGAGACTCAGACTTGGCCTTTTCAGGGAACCATTTGTAAGTGACGCTAAGTACTTCTTGGTAGGGGTGAAAGGAGAAGTACTTAATCCTCGTTCCTATTCTAACCTTTGTGGAAGTGCGTAAGGGGAGGGAGGAGGAGGAGCTGCAGTTGGCCGTCTTTGTCTGCTTGGGCGGCCACCACTAGAAGGGCTAGCAGCAGGCTTTTTTGGGGGCTGGGGGTTGTGGTGGCCAGCTAGGTGATCCCAGGACATTCGGGGATACCCGGAGCTGTGGATAAGCGTGGGCTTCATACACCCATCAGTGGATAAAGTGTCTGGCCAGGGCCTTGGCTGGGGGCCTGGCGGCTCCTCTCAGTAGGGAACCCCCAACTCTGCCGTGCTCACATGTACTCCTGCCTTTGGGGCTGTGCCGGTCATTGGTGCTACCCGTCTCCTGCCCTTGCCTCTTGGGGAGTTCCCTTCCTGGGGAGGACCTGGTTTCCCTGTGGACATAGCAGCAGGGCTGACCGAGGTGGGATGGGTCTGGGAGCCTTTCCAGGGGGGATGTGTGTGCTGCGGGCTGCTTGCTCCTGGCACAGCCAGGCGGTCTCCATTCTCCCTGGGGCTGCCAGAGGCTGAGCTCGGTAGGGCTGAGGCTGCAGGGGATCACCCCTGCTTTATACATTTAAAATAACAAGAGGAGTTAATTAATCCCCCAGACACCAAGGGACTGTCTCTGGAAGCCTGTGTGCCAGGCTTGTTCCTCATCATCAGTGTAACTGCTCAGAGGAGGGACACTTTGTGGTGCATGGAGGTGGCTGCTCCTGGAGGTGGCTGAGGGCTGCAGTGAAGGGTGGATGTGCCCTTGAGGAGGATGCTGGAGGAGGATGCGGAATTGAGGGAAGCTGGAGTGTGGATGGTGATTGGGGCTGTGTTCCTTTATCCCAGCAGAGACTGCACCTGGGGCCCTGCTGAACTTGGGGCTCTAGGGGCAGGGCACGAGGCGGTGTCAACTGTGTTGGCGCACACGCTTGCTTGCAGAGCCCTGTCTAGGACAGGAGATGGATTCTGCTTATTTAATTTCAATTTTGCCTTTTGCGGCATGCCCAAGTGGTTTGAGATAGATCATGCCTTAATCGGTTGACGATGTTTGTGAGTTATATTCATAAAACTCTTGCCCACAACCCTCTCTGAAGACTGGTTCCTGAAATCAGACACTTTTCCTTTCTGGAATTATCACAGTCCTGTCCTGGGGGAGGTGAGGGGAGCCCTCCTCTGTCTTGTCTCCCGACGGTTGCCCAGGAGCGAGGTGGCCGAGGGTGGTTGTCCCCTCCCAGGCCCACCAAGGCAGCTGACTTTGCCCATTGTCCTGCTTTGAGGTGGGGGTGCCCTCTCCCTGGGATGCGGGACCCTCAGCCCACAGGTGTGTCCTAAGAGGTGACGGTCTGGTCTGCGTTCTTTCCGGGGCGGGGCCTCAAGGTGAATCTGTCATTCAGCCTGGATGACTTCTGGCTCAGAGGAGAGCTGCTCTGAGGCCTGAAGCTTTGGCCCAGAGACCTGAGGGTAGCGTGGCCTACAGGGCAGTGAGGACACATTGGGTCAGACCAGGTCCAAGAAACGGGCTGCGTAGCCGTGCTGGCAGGGGCCCTTCCCTTAGTGAATTGTTAAAATTTAAGAATTGGTTGCCAGCAATTCTGGAAAAGAAGTCAGCCCCTCACCCTGTGTCACTAACGTGTAAGTCACCTGAAGGTGGAGAATTGAGACCGCCAAGGACTTCTGCAAAGTCCTGCCCCAGGTAGTGCTGTGACAGCCAGGGGGCTCGTCCCCGTGCCTGGGTCACTGTGCCCACAGCACTATGCCTGGGCTTCTGGCTCTTGGCTGGCCCAGGTGGCTCCTATACAGGGAAGAGGAGAGCCTGGGTGCCAGGTACCTCCTCTGGCCCCGCCCAGGAACAGCCATTGGTCCTCACCCAGAAACAGCTGAGCACAGCGGCCTGGGGCTGGGAGCAGACTCCCTGGGTATGTGACCTCACTGGTGCCCTGCCTGCTGGACATGTTGAGGCTGCTGCAGTCAGCTCCACTCTGGCGTCCATACTGGCTGGGGGAAGCAGCGAATTAAGATGGCCAGGAGCTTTGGATCTAATAAAACCTTCCACTCAAACAACCAGGAAATTGGAACCGAAGCTTAAAAAAAAGAAAGAAAAGGAGACCCATGTGATGCTTTCTCTTTGTGTACACGGGCACTGGATGTTAGACTGTGTCTCTTCTGCCCCCAGCGGTCTCAGCTGCTGACGTGTGAACTGGCCTGCTTGTTCCCTGGAGGGCTTCCTGAGGCTGGCACCCGAAACCCTGCAGTCTCCCGACCAGTGTGGCTCAGGGCTGGTTTCCACAGGGAACACGTGGAGCCACTGGCAAACGCCAGGAGATGTCATAGGAGGAGCTGGATTCTTAAGACCCTGCAGGTGGCAGGGGGTTCCTTTGTGGTGATTGTGACAGCCCTCCCAACCTGCTCTCCCTGGTAGCCCCAGACCCCGAAGACATGAAAGGCATTTGTCCTGTGAGAAGCTGCTCTGCTGCCAGCTTATCCTGGAGTAGACACTGAACCATGGAAGGATCTAGAGCTTCCAGCCCTGAAATAAGGCAGATTGAGAACCTTCTTAACTTGGACTAATAAGACAATCTAGTAGCCAGCCAGCCCTGGAATGTGGATGGGTCTGGAGTCTTCTAGACACGCAGGATGGTCTAGAACCCCAGCCAGCCCTAACCATTAGAGAGATTTGGAAGTCAGCCAGGCTCAGAGCATTGCTTGCTGCACAGAACATTAGAGCTCAACTGGAAAGTGTGGGGAACCAGGGGTTCTCACCAGTTCAGTCATGGCTGACGAAGCAAAATTGGATTTGGTTGAACCAGAGCAATAACTGGAACGGGAGAAATTACGGGTTGAAGCCCTGGAATGGGAGACTTGGAAGAGGCATAGTGAGCCCTTTCAGGAGCCTGATGTGGGAGATTGGATTATTGCCAGGACTGTGGAGCTCGACACACATTCAGAGCAGCGTGGTTGGCCACCATCTTTAAGCAGGGCACTGCTGTTTCCAACTCTGCTGGCTGAGAGATTTGGTTGCTATGCAATGTGCATGCTGCCCTTGCTTTCTAAGAGGAAGATTAAGTTACTAGCAGGGCTTCAACCTGTAATTTTTCCTGTTCCAGTTATTGCTCTGGTTCACTGACATTTTAAAAATTTCAGTCTGCTCTGATGTCACGTCATTGGCCTTGACAGAACTGGGAAGAACCAATTCGAAGCCTTGTGGGGAATGTTCCCCAGGGAGGCTGAAGCCTAGGATTTGCTGACTCACCTGTGGATGTGGCTCTTGCTTCTTCCTGCTGGTGCCATATTGGCCCTGATGACTGCCCATGGCACCTTGCACGGTCACATCTGTCTCCAAGGATGCTGGGGGTGTCCCTCTCTCTGACATCTGAATTCTCAGGCTCTGTTGAGGCCAGGTGTTGGGGCTTTGAAGGATTGACAGGCTGTGGAGCCCACAAGGCTTTCCAGCAGGGACTGGGTCCTTACAACCATTGTTCCCAGGCCTGGTGCCTGGGTGGTAATCAGGGGAAGATTGGGCTCGATGGCCTTTGGCACCCTGAGAGGAGATGTGTCTGAGATGCACTCCAGCACTGGTTCCAGAGCCACCGGCCTCTCCACACCTCACCGTGGCCTGTGACTTGCTCACATGCAGCAACCTTGCCCTTCATACCAACTCTCCGGAACAAGAGCTGGGCCACGGCCCCAGGGAGAACAGGTGACTGCATGGCTGCCCCATACCTGGATAGGCTCTCTTGGCCGAATAGAGGGCCATGTAGATGGGAGGCCTAGAGAGGGGTTTTGGGGGCTCTAAACCCCTCTGTTTGTGCCCCAGACATACAGTGCAGTGGTGGGGCAGGGCCTTAGGAGGAGTGGCTGACGTGGGAGGACAGAGAAGGGGGCTACGGTAGAGCGCATCCCCAGAAGGGTCCCTGCCAGTGCAAGCAGAGAGGGAGGGAGGGGCCTTAGCATCAGCTTGAGGCTGGGCTGGAATACCTTGGTGCCAGGTCAAGGCTACCTTCTCTCAGGCTCTACAGACAAGCTACCATATTGCTGGGGTCTAGCTGGGGATGAGTACGTGGTCCTGCCTGCCAAAGAATGTCTGGTGGTGCTGTCATTGGGAGATCCTGCCACCCTCCCTCCTGTCTCCAAGTCTAATTCTTGGCTGTCCACACCCCACTTTGGGGCTTATAACCGTCCACAGCTTGGCCTGGGGTCTGCAGAAGAAGATGGCCAAACCAGAGCCCACTGCCCTGGGCACTGAGGGGGCTCCCGCCCTGGCTCTGAGGCCCAGTCCCTTTCCTGGAGTAGACAGGGACAGGCAGCAGGGCCCCCAAGAGCTTCCTGCAGACCTTGGACTTGCTGTGGGAACCACTTGCCCATCAAAGCACAGGGTGTGGGGACCTGTGTCCTTTCTCATGTCCCCCAGGTGTGTACATGCTGTGGCATGTGTGCACATAGGCACGGACTGTGATGCACGTGTGCACTGTTTGTGTATGAGTGCATACACACTGGTGCGTGTGCACATGTTCATGCACTGTGGTGTGTGTGCACCGTGGCTTGTGTGCACATGTTGGTGTGCTGAGGCATACGTGCATGTATTCATGCATTGTGATATGAAACACGCTGATTGTGTGTGCACTCTGTCACCTGTGCACATGTTCATGTGTTGGCACGTATGCCTGCCTGCCTGCCTGCCTCTGCTTCTATCTCGGGGCTCCCTGAGTGAGTGGCTGTGGTTGTTTACCCGTGACTTTGTCACGTGTGTAGAGCTGTGTTCTGGCTGGTGTGTGTCTGGATGTATGTGGGTCTGCCTGTCATTTGTGTGCTCGGGAGGGAGGGGACGTATTTATGTATGACCCTGTGCCGATTGTCTGGGTATGGGTGTCTGGTGCTCATTGGTGTCGGTTGGGTGAGGTGGCTGTGTGACCGTTTATACTTTGGTGGCTGCTTCCCGCCTGTTGGCCAGGTGTGTGGCTGTTGGCTGAGGTGTCTGATGGCAGATGTGAGTTTTCTGGCTGGGTCTGTCTGGTAAGGGTGTGTGTACCAGATCTGTGACTGGCTGGTTTGTGGGGGAGGGGAGGTGGCATTGTATGTGTTTTGCTGTAGTTTCCCAGACCTGTAATTGTCGGCGGGCTGGTGTGAACAGCTGGGTGGGTCCACATCTGGCTGTGGCTTGTGAGTGTGGGTGGGCTGTGTGCGTGTGCCGGTGTTCCACACCAGCGTGTCTGACTGTAGTCCAGCTGCAGGTGTGTGCAGACTCGTCCCCCTGGCGCAGTCCCAGGGTCGTGTGAGGCCCCTTCCCCTCCGGCAGGGCGGAACCCAGGGGTGAGCATGGGTCAGGTGGACTCTGCCCTTCCCTCAGACATCCCCCCCGCTCTTCTCTCCAAGAATAAGCCGCCTTTTCAATGGCACCGAACCCATTGTCCTGGACAGTTTGAAGCAACATTATTTCATCGACCGGGATGGGGAGATCTTCCGCTATGTCCTGAGCTTCCTGCGGACGTCAAAACTGCTGCTTCCGGATGATTTCAAAGTAAGTCCGCAGCTAGCAGCTCCCCTGTGCTGTGCACGCGATGGTATTACACAGGGGACGCTGTGACTTAATAAATGGACCCACGGTCGCCATGGCAACCATAAAATGTTAAATGATGAAGCCGAGGGCTAAATCAGTTTTTCTAAACTAATTTTGTCTTCTCACATTTTTAGCTTATTTATCAGGGTGTAACAACAATTAAGCTGCGGTAGCAGCGCTTACCCCACTTTAATACTTGTTGTGTGTAAGGACTGTCATGTGTCACAGTTATAGGAGATAGAGGCTCATCAGTCTGTCCCTTGTTGGCGTTTTACAAGGGGAAATGCCCCGAGCTAAACTGAACAGCCTCTAGACTAAAAGTTATTCCCAAGTCTCAGGGCGAGCCCATCTGTGGCGGCTCGCTTGGTTCCCGAGTCCCGCCTTGGTGGCGAGCCCCCGCTCTGTGGCACCGAGGTTCCAGGGAGGAAGGAAACTCCAGCCTGGGCCTGCCTGTCTCAGACCAGCAAATGTCTGCCCACCTCTCTTTCCTTCCTTCCAGCACCTACCTACCCAGAGGACCAATGGCCCTGGGACTGTTTTGTGCTTCATCCCACTCAGTTGCTGAGTGTGCCGGCAGCTGTACTCAGGCTGACAGTACAGTGACACACAAGGCTGCCGTAGGTCCTGCCCCACAGCACTCACAGTCTAGAGGGAGGACAGATGTTCAACAAATAAACACTTGAATTTTGTTGTGACAAACGCTTCAGGAAAGTAGAGAACCTGGCCCGGGTGGGTTTCTGGAGAAAATGATGTTCACCTCAGTGGTGAAGGGAAGAACTGGAAAGAGGGTGCCGTGCGGTCAGGAGGGGAAGGACAGGGAGGGGCTGCTGTTTGGCCCTCAGGACCTTGGGGGCAGGCCCAGCATGGGTGCTTTACTCTGGACGCAGTAGGAAGGCGAATGGGGGATGACAATCCAGTTTACAAACTGGAACGGTCATGCTGCCTGTTGTGTGGAGAAGGATACGGGCAGGGTGGGGAGGTGGATGCAGGAGACCAGTCCTGGGTGGGGCCACTTTCCGAGGCCAAGGGAGCAGCGAAGCTTTGGACCAGAGTGGAGGCAGAGAAGATGGAGCAAGACTGCAGATTAGGCTTAGGTTTAGGAAGGGATGCAAAGGACGCGGGTGTGCAATGCCTACGGGCAGTGGACTCTTTGGAGGTGTCTCCCTTTTGACTTGCATCTGAGTCCTGAGTGGGCAGGGTGGACAGGCTGGGGGGAGTGTGGCCCCCACTGCTGCATGGAGGCGCTGGTGGGATATCTGTCAGGCGGAGACGTTCTGGGCTGTGAGGAAGACAGGAGGAGTTGTTAGCTTGCATGTGCCATTTAAACCCTCAGGGTAGATAAGACTGGGCTGAGCAGAGGCCTGGGATGGAGCCCTGAGGAACCCTTGCCGAGGGACAGATGGGTCCCTGACCAATGGCAGGCCCTGGGGAAGAGTTAGGGTTTAGGCCTTCCTCAGGGCAGTCCACAGGCTGGAGTCAGCAGGTGGAAGAGACGTAGGAGAGCCTGTGGGGCAGGCCCTGCTTCTGGGGTTGGGTTTCCTGGCCTCTCCCACAAGGGTCCTCCGGCCTACCAGCCGGACTTATGATGGGCCCCTGGCCATTCAGGGGCAGGTGTGAGTGGGCATGCTCTTGGCAGGGTAGGAGGATGATATCAGGGCCTGAGAGAGACAGTCGGTGTGAGCTCGCCCCGCCCAGAAACAGGCTGCCTGGCTTTGCCTGCGCAGAGACCTCAGCACACTCGGTGCCAAAGGTCTGCTTGGGCAGGGCCAGGCACTTGGCAGACCTTGTGTCCTTTAATCCTTACCCTCCTCTGAGCTGGGTATTTATGTCCATTTCATAGATGAGGAAACTGAGACTCAGAGAGGTTCAATAACTGAGGCTCAGAGGTCTCAGAGCTGGTAGCTGATGAAGCTGAAAATCCAGTGCAGGCGGGTGTGACCAGGGAGGACACTCTTCTGTAATGTACTTGTTTGCCTCCTCCCTGGGCTGTGAGCTTCTCCAGGGCAGCTGAGGGTGGGGCTGCCCCTGCCACTCTGGCCTCTCTGGGTGGGATTCCACGAAGGCAGCAGGTCCCCAGGCAAAGGCACTGCCCCCAGCTCCTCCAGCCCAGCCTCCGGGCCTTCCCACGAGGCTTCTGTCTGCCCAGGGGACCAGACTGGAGGGCTCAGGGCTCTGGCACAGGTCCCGGCCAGCGCTGCCCTTGGGTAAAGGCTAGACTTCTTCTGCCTACACATTCACCTGAGCCTCACTTTCCCCATCTGTGCAATGGGGCTTACCACCCCAGTCCACACCGTGCCCTGGAGGTCTCGGCCCTCCTGGAGTCGGACAGGCAGACCCCCACCCTCGCCCACACCCCGTGTGTGTGCCTCAGGACTTCAGCTTGCTGTATGAGGAGGCCCGGTACTACCAGCTGCAGCCCATGGTGCGAGAGCTGGAGCGCTGGCAGCAGGAGCAGGAGCAGCGGCGCCGCAGCCGGGCCTGCGACTGCCTGGTGGTGCGGGTGACGCCGGACCTGGGAGAGCGGATCGCGCTCAGCGGTGAGAAGGCCCTCATTGAGGAGGTCTTCCCTGAGACCGGGGATGTCATGTGCAACTCCGTCAACGCCGGCTGGAACCAGGACCCCACGCACGTCATTCGCTTTCCGCTCAACGGCTACTGCCGGCTCAACTCAGTGCAGGTGAGCGCTGCGGCTGCCGCCCCACCCGCCTCCGCTCCCTCTGCCCAGAGCCCTCCGGCAGGCAGCTGAGGGAGACAGAGGGCAGCGCCATCCCTGAAGTGGAGAAGCCTTCCGTGCCATCTTACAGAAAAGGCAACATCGTGCCGATGCATAATTTATGTCCCGCTAATAATTAAATGATGGTGCCTGGGGATTGAGCTTAAAAAAATTGATCTGTACTTTTTTTTTTTTTCTCTCCTCCAAAAGGATGTTCTATAAAAATGGCCCAGGGTATTTTCAACAAAGTGTGCTTCATTTGACACCTAGAGTCTGGCTTTGGATTAAAGTTAAACCCAGGGAGCCAGGCGGGTGAGGACAGTGGACGAGTAGAGGTGGCCTGCAGCCCCTCTCCCGACTCTGCTGGCCTGGGGGCCATGGACACCCAAACAGCTGCCCAGAGTGTTTTTTGGCTGAGTCTGAGAACTGAAGCCCCAAGCTAGGGTGAGACCTACGTCCCTACAGCCTTCCCAAACCCAGGATCAGACTCCTGTCTCCAGGTTTGGGCAGAACAGACTGCCTGAGGGATAGCCTGCAGGCTGTGGGTCAGAACTTGCTGAGTTGCAGGGACCCAGTGTCCAGATCCTGCCCTCACAGAGGCACAGACACACGTGGACACGGGGCTTGTGGAGATGTAGATTTGGAAAGGATACCTCCTCTTTCTTGCCACCCTGGGATCCCTGGTGCCGACAAGCCCCCAGGCCTCAGAGCAGCTGGGACTCACAGCCCAGGGAAGCAGGTGGCTGCCTGGAGGCTGGGGGCAGGCGGCTCTCCATTATTCAGGCAGGCCTCAGGGTGAGAGGGGGCCTGAGACCATGTGTCTGTAAGAGGGGACGGGATACGTGGGGCTCCCTGGAAAGGAAGCAGGGGACCCAAAGGCTCTGCCTCCCCAGTTGAGGCTCCGCCCCCCTGCAGGCAGCAGGGTGGGGCCCGGGTGGGGCAGCCACCCAGGTTTGGTCTCTCAGGGCCCCTGGCCCAGCAGGTCTCCCTGTGTCCCTGGCTGTTCCCACCCTTCCTGTAGTTGCCCAACTTCTGGGTCTGCAGAGGCGTTTGTTGGTGAGTGAGGAGGAGATCTTAACAGGAGCAGGTAGCTTGGAAAACCAGGCCTCGCCCCCAGGCCGCGCCAGGCAAACTCTGCAGCTGGGCGTTACTGACCTCTTTCGTCCCCAGCAGGTCCTGGAGAGGCTGTTCCAGAAGGGGTTCAGCATGGCCGCCTCCTGCGGGGGTGGTGTGGACTCCTCCCAGTTCAGCGAGTACGTGCTATGCCGAGAGGAACGGCGGCTGCAGCCCACCCCCACTGCCATCCGGATAAAGCAGGAGCCCTTGGACTAGGCCCTTCTCAGGGCCCGCCTGAGATACCCAGGGACCTGGGAACAATGCTGAGGAGGTCTGTGTGCATGCCCCGCGGTGGGCATGAGACTGGGGGTGCAGCTGGACGGCCCCAAGCCGGCCCAGGCCCTGAGTGTCACAGCAACAGAAGGCAGGATGCTGGAGGCCAGCCCACCGGTGGACTGTTGATGTGACCCAAAGAGACCACGGCAGGAACTCCGCTGGCCACTCTTCTGGCCCCTGGGACTCCTGGCCCGGGCAGTGTTCTCGGGGGCTCCTGGCTCCTGGGGCTCCCGGCCTGGGTAGTGTTCTTGGGGGCTCCTGGCCCCTGCGGCTCCCAGCCCAGGCAGTGTTCTTAGGGGCTACTGGCCCCCTGGGGCTCCCAGCCCGGCCAGTGTTCTCGGGGCAGAGGCTCTGCTGTCGCACCCCAGAGGAGCTGCTCCCCCGTTTCCACGTGCGCCTGACTCGGGGGGGTTTCCTCACATCAGAAATGGCTTATTTTTCTACAGTATTTAAAACGGAGGTGATTGTATCTGCACACGTCAGAGAGGCCCACAAGGACCAACGCTTCTTTCTCTGGTGCTCAGTTCCCAGTCAGACGTGCAGTGTGCCCGTGCGGTGGGGGGTAGCCTGGGCGCTCGGGCCCAGACCCATCCCGAGCCGGGGCTGCGACACTGTTGTCCCTGCTGCAGGGACAGAATGGGGACGGCAGCGCAGCAACAGTGGTGGGAAGCAGGTTGGGGGAGGGCAGTGCGGGAGTGGGGCTGGTGGCTCTGTAGGCTTCTGAGGTCCTCACTTTTGCTGCCACCCAGGGCTCAGGCCCCAGCTGGATGGGTCACTTGACGATCTCCTAGTGCTGGGGGCTTCCAGTCCGGTGTGTGTGTTCACACGTGGGCTCCACATCTAGGTCCACCACAGGGCCGTACCACACTCTTACCTCAGGAATGGGCCCCCAGGTGAAGGGGCCCATCTGTCAACAGCGTCCTTTGGGTCCCCAGCTCAGGAAGCTGTCCCTAGCTCTGCTTTTCCCACATTAATTATGCACACTGAATTTTAATCGAACTGTTGTCATGCCAGCCTGCCGAGAAGACCTGGGCACGGGCTCTTGACCCCTGATCCCAAGGAGGACTGGGCCCCAGGGGGTCCTCACAGACCTGCTGCCTCACCCCTGGCCTTGTTACGCGTCCCCTCTTGCTGGCTTTTCCTTGGGAGGAGCAACAGCAGTGAACTGCTCGGTGGGCGGGGCACCCCAGCAGGCACAGCCCTGTGTACAATGCCTGTAGACTTGTATATGACCCCTTTAATATTGTAAAGATGCTGATGTATGATTGTCACGTGTTTGTGGAAACACAATTTATGTTCCTCGTTCATGCCATAAATGATGCTGTAAAGCAAAAGACTGAGGCTCCGTCCTGGGCACAGCAGCAATTGGGTTCCCGAATTGACGGGGAGGTTGGGGGAGGAAGTCTTCCTGTCTTTCCTTGGGTTCAGGTTGGGGAGAAGTAGGCAGTGACAGCTGGGCCAGGGGCGGGGGCCTGAGCTTGCTGTTGTTTATTGCATTTGGGTATTTCTGCCTGTTCCCTCTGGGCAGGAAGCCCTGGTGGCATAGTGGTTAAGAGCTGCGGCTGCTAACCAGAAGGTTGGCAGTTTGAATCCACCAGGTGCTCCTTGGAAACTGTATGGGGCAGTTCTACTCTGTCCTGTAGGGTCGCTATGAGTCAGAATCTACTCGATGGCAGTGGGTTTTTTGTTTTTCTTCCTCTAGGCAGGACAGTTTCAAATTCTGATTCATGGCCTGTGGGGTCACTGTGAGTCAGAATCGACTCCATGGCAACGGGTTTGGTTTTGGTTCTGGTTTTTTAGACCAGATGGGAACTGAGGAAAGGCAGACAGAAAGTGTCCAAGGGACTCTTGAACCCAGTTTGAAATGTTTGGGATTTTCTCTCTCACTGTCTTTTGGATGGGGTTGCGACCTCTTTCTTGCCCCACAGTGGGGTATGAGAAGGTGACAGGTCCTGGCTCAGGCTAGCCAGAGGGACAGAGCCTCACAGCCACTGAGCACAGAACAAGATCTCAGTACATCTCTTCCCAAGAAAAGGTGTTTGAATGTTCACGTAGGCCTCTAGTCTTAATGAGCTTTTGTATTTTCCCTCAAACCCCTCATGTTCTCACCCACGAAGACCCTTTTCCATGCCTGGTAAGGGCCACCATCTTCGACCTGCCTTGGAGGCCGGGAGCACAGACCAGCTGCTTCCTGTCTGAGGCCGCGGAGCCAACGCCATCCACTGCACGATCTGATTTGCTGGGCAAACTCGCTAGGATTCCAGTCTGCTCAGCAGTGCGCCTACGGTTGGCAAATCTGCGTTTTAGCATCTGAGGTTCGCATCTGAGAGGAGGAGAAAGTGTTGTGTTTATTAGAAGGGGAGTCTTGTGAAAACAGCTCAATGCTGCTTGTGTTTATGGATTTTTCTGGTATAATAGCCGGCATCGTTCCTGATGGGTAGAGGTTCTTTCACATTTCCAAGCATACTCTCTTTTTTGATTAAGCCATTTGCTAAAAAAGAAGGAAAAACAGAGTAACTCTATTGAATTACTCATTGATCAATTAAGTAAAATCAGGAAGTACGGTTTTACGTAAGCTGGAGAATTTCTGAATTTGTAGAGAAAATACTATGCTCCCCCAGTAATGTTATAATTTGATTATACATAGTCTCTATAAACAATAAATACAAATTATCAATTCCTTTAAAACATTTCTACACTTCCTAGAATTAATACATTGTGAGTCATCTTTTGATCAAATGCCGGCAGTCTAAGTGTTACTTCTGCTTTTTGGAAACCTCAAAAGTAACTCTTCTAGATTACAAGTGACCAGACAGGTAGCTGTGCCAACATGTCAGTTACTTCCCGCCTGATCTCTGCCAATGCAGGCGAGAACTTGACAAAGCCACAGCAGATGGCTCCTGTCACTGTCCTGCTCACATGAGGTGCGACGCCAGATCACAACACTAACATTTCTGAAAAAGTGTTTTTTCAAGCCACCACTTGACTGTGTCCTAGTGGTGCAGTAGTTAAGAGCTTGGCTGCTAACCAAAAGGTCGGCAGGTTGAATCTACCAGCTGCTTCTTGGAAACCGTATGGGGCAGTTCTACTCTGTCCCATAGGGTCGCTGTGAGTTGGAATTGACTCAACAGCAATGGGTTTTTTTTTTTGGGGACTGTGTTCCTTAGAATAAGTAAAGGCTAATAGTTTGTTTCTGGTCCACTGAGGCAGCCACCAGAAGGGACTCTGGTGGCTTGGATGATTCTGGAGCTACTACCTCTCACACTTGGGACTTGGTTTGGCCACTCAACAGGTCTTTGAGTAGCCTAAGTCCCAAATTGGAGCCTTCCTGATCTGACAGGATGCTACAGAGGGCTGGGCCCTGAGTAGGTACATGGTCCCCGGGTACCAAGCAGGGACCCTACTGCAGAACTGGACGTGAGGGCGGGCAGGCCTGGGCTTCTTTCACCTTCTTGCAAACTCCAGCTCCGAATTCCGTGTTGAGGGTGCTGTGGGCCTTTTGCACTGTATTAATTTTGCATATGTGAAGCAAACCACTCTAATAACATTTGGAAAGGGGGCAGAGACAGCACGGGCATGAGACCTGGGGAAGAAATCCATTAAGCCCCCGACCACGGGAAGCCGCTGTGTGTTGGCTGATCAGCAGAGCCTGAGTGACATGGGGTAGGAGTACCTTGTAGTCCAGGAGGTGGCCTGCCATTCTCCAGAGAATACTGCCTGGCAAGGGAGCCCATCAGGCCCTCATCCTCTGCCCCTATCTCCGGAGACGGAAGCAGCTATACTGGCCCTGGAGGAGACCAGGGTGCATGGGATTGGAGTTTCTCCTACGTTGGTGACAAGGTGGACGAAAGTGGAACTGTGAAGGATTTTCCTTTCAAGGCAGGATGTCTGGTTCAAACCAACAGGAAGTTCTAGATAGGGCTGGAGGGATATTGCTGCCGGCAGAGAGGACAGCTGCAGCCTTGAGCCTGGGCTGAGGAGGGGTGATGTAGAAGCTGCGGTGTCACAGTTGGGTGGCTGTAACTCCAGTTGCCTTTACGGGGACTAAGCCACAAAGCTCCAGGCAGCCACATAACGCTACCCTCGTCTCGTCTGTGGTGAGGATGTGCCTAGCCCTCTTTCTGCCCATCCCCAGCCCCTCTCAAAGGAAGTGACTCCCTGCAGAGAAAGACCAGGCCCCGGCTGGCCATCTCTGGTGGGGGCTTTAGGATGGAGTCACAGGCACTCAAGCCTGGGTCACTGCGGAGAGTGAAAACTCACTGTTAATTGCCACAGGTTTTGAAATTATCTGCAAATGAATGTCCTTAAAGTTGATGGTGAGAATAGAGGGATGATTTTAAGGATATGTGTCAAAAGCAGCTCATGCCTTTGTTAGTGTGATAGATTTCTCATTAGCCCAAATAAGGCTTGTAGTCAGTATCCATGAAAACCTGCAGAGGAGTTACAAAGCTAAAGCTCTCATTTCCAACATAAGGCCAAAGACAGTTTCCCTGCTTTATTTCGTAGCCCCACCCCCACCCCATTCTGAGGAAGGTGGTCAAAGTCACCTGCTTGGAGTTAAGTCCATCCAGTAACAACTGTATTTAGGTAAATTTGCTACAATTTACCCGAACTGGGGCAGAGAGGCAGAGAAACGTTCCTTTCAGAATCCCTTCCTGTTAAAAACTCATTGGTGACTGCACTTTTCAGAGCAGCCCTGAGGTTCTCAGAGGGACCCGTGAGGGAGCCCTTTGTGGATCAAGAGAAGGAAAAAGGGGGTTGGTGGCATCTCGAGCACCTGATTGCCAGGAGCAAGACTAGCGTGGAAGTTTTCTAAGGTGACCCAAATGAATCACGGCCCCAGGGAGTGTTGAAGTTCAGAAAGAGAGAGAGGGCTGACCGGGGACTCCACCCCACTCCCACAGCCTGTACCTCAGTCCTCACCCTCATGTCTTCCTTCCGGGCCCTGACCATACACATCAAATGAGCAAGCCTGCCAGCACCCCCCGCCCCACCACAGCTGTGCCAAGCTGCTCCTCTGGGTCCTTGTGCACCACAGCAGCTCACTCCCCACCCCCAAACCCAGCTAGTGGCAATGCGCATGGGTCAGGGCCTTCCCAAAGACCTCATCCTGTAGCTTGAAGATGTGGCCCCATGGCCAACCCCAGACAGCCCATCCTCTCCCCTTCTCTGGGCTTAAGCTTGAGCAGCTGGGCCCTCCCTGCTAGGCCACTGCAGGCAGCCTGCAGAATCCTGTCACCACCTCCAGCCTCTCCTTGACCTCAGCTCTGCTGAGGAAACTTCCCCATCTCTCCCTGATGAGCTGGCTCTTTCAAGTGGCTCTCCGCCACTCTCCTCACATCTGAAACAGGCTGGCCTTCGCCTGCGACCACCCCCACCTCGCTCTCCCTCTGTCTATCTCAGTGGAGGCCCCACTTCACTTTGAAGAGAAAAAAGGCACCACCAGGTGGGAATACACTGGTCTTCCTGCCCTGAGTCTATGAGCCCACCGCACCAGCCTCCACCCTCCCTTTTCCTATCTCTGCCCTCAACAAAGGCTAGTCCTTCTGCCCTGTCTAGAACCCACTGCTCCTGCCTTCTCAGATAGTGTCCTCCACTGCTCTGCCTTCTCTCTCCTTCAACCTTGCCCTTTCTATCGAATCATCCCCATCTATTTCCCATCTTCAAACCCTTCCTCGATTCCCATCACCTTGCTAGTTTCTGCCTCCTCCCTCTACATTTCTTCACAGTCAAGCTGAGTATAACCTCATGTCCTTGGGGACCTCATCCAGTCACACGAGATTAAATGTCACCCATCAGCCAAGGATTTCCACAAGTGTATCTCCCGCCTGGACTACCTCCCTGAAGTTCAGGCCCATGTATCCCACCTGGTAACTCTCCTTGGATGTAGCACAGTCACCTCCCAAGTTAACATGTCCAGAACTGAACTTCTGCTCTCCTGAACATCTACTCCTTCAGATTTCCTCCTTCCTGGGGCACTTCCATCCACACAGCTGCCCTCCGGACACCAGGAATTATCCTTTCCATTACACCCTTCCTCTTCCTCATCCTCTGCTCCACCTAATAGCCAAGTTCTGTAGATGTTCACCTTAAAATAGCTATCTCAAATGCATTCACTTCTCTCCAGTTGCCCCACTCCCACTGAAGTCCAAACCATCATCATCTCTTTCTTGGAACACTTCAACAATCCTCTAACTGGTCTTCTAGCTTCCATTCTTGCTACCAGATTTTTCTGCCAATCCACTCTCTGAAGAGCAGCCAGGGTAATATTTGCTTTGTTTTAATCATGTTGCTCCTCTGCTTATAGCTCTTTGATTGGCGTCCCCTCATCCTGGAACTAAAAACCTAAAGGTAGCTCATGTCCTACAAGACCCTCTGCTGTGTGGCCCCTGCCTTCCACCTTTACACTTTCTACTCATTCTCCAAGTTCTAGCACAATGGCCTCATTCTGATTCTTGGATTATTCCAAGCTTTGTCTTCCTCAGGACCTTCACAGATGCTGTTCCCTCTCCCTGGCATGCTCTCCTCTGTACCCTTCACTCTGCGAACTCCACTCCTTCTCATTATTTAGGGCTCTGCTTACATGTCAACTTCATGAAGAGCTCCTTCCCGGCCACCATCTCTGCTCTCTTCCTCTCGTCATTTCCAGTTTGTAACTGTGAGCATATTTGGGTATTTGTTTGATGTCTGTAAGCCCTTTGCAGGCAAGTCTGTAGCTGGTTTGCCTGCCTGTACCCCCAGAGCCTGCCACAGAGCCCGGCACACTGTGGGTCCTCCTTTGGCTCACCCCACAGCTTCTGTATGTGTGAGTCTGCCTGTGGGGCACAGGTGTGCAGGTCATGAGGACATCTAACTGGCCAGGTCTTTTTATGTCACCAGCCCAGGGAACAGGACCCAGCTCACAGGACCAGGGCTTCAGGGCGAGCTTGCTAACTGGACATATGACCCCCACCAGTTAGGGGCCACCTGGCGCCTGGACAGACTTCAATCCAGCCGCTTAGCCGACAGCAAGGGTGATAGAGGGAAGGTTGTCTGCAATCCAGAGGAACCCAGCCTCCATCCTAGGCTGATCCCTGGATCTGGTTTGGGAGCCCTGGATGGTGACCTTTTCCCCAAGCCCAAAGCCTGGGCATCTGGCAGGTCTGCGGTGAGCAATCCACACCTCAGTGCCACAGGCAGAGTTGGGGGAGGGGCATCACTCCTGGGGGTGGTGTCTCTCCTAGCATGGCTGCCCCTTGGTAACTATTTATCCACAGGAAAAGGGCACTGCGATGTTCCTAGTCCTCCCGCCCCTGCCAGTGGAAGCACGTCTTGGATGCAATCTATGCTATTTTGAGGCAAATCATACAACTTTGACTTGAAAAGTAGGCTGCGTGGCTGCCGAGGCTTTGGACGTTGATTATCAAAATGGTCCCCGCTCCACCACGAGGATCCTTATCCCCACTCCATGCTCTGAGCACCACACATTGATGCACAGCACGTGCAGTCACTCTGCAGGGGCTGAGAGAAGGCATTTGTTTATCCACAAGAAATGGTCACCGGATGTCGTACCTGAGGCTCTGAGAAATCACCAGAAGAGAAGCCGTAGGATAGTGTTCAAGTTTGTCATGACATCAAATATAGATTCCCCCAAATTCCTTGATTTGTACAAAGAGTCAGCAACCTCTCAGGCTGCATCTCTGGCTTCCCCAGAGCAAATGAGGCTTCCCTGAAATTCTAATAAGCGGTCCAGGGAAAGAGGGAGGTACGCTTTCAGAGAAACACAAAGGACAGGGCTAGACGGCAGCGGCATTTGGGTTTTTGTCTGTATTTCCATTGCGTAGCAGAGCCAGTCCTGACATCCATCCCTCGGCCTCCGGGCAGTGCTGACAAGGCTCTTCCTTGACCCAGGAATGATAACAGCTGAGTCCTCCAGGGCCTGACTCCATGGACCCTCCTCACATGGGATCACAATCCAGGACCGTCGTAAACAGCAAGGCTGAGCCCAGGAGGGACAAGAACGCCCACACCACGCTGGGCCTTGGCGGATGCCTGCCCTGCCCCAAGAAAACACAGGCCCCAAAACCCTGCTGGACTGGGCAGGGAGGTGTGCCACCAGCGCTGGGCTGGAGCTGCTCTGTGCCAAGCCTGCTGCTCAGAGCCTGTGTCAAGAATGTCACCAGGGCTTCCTCTGTGTCGTGGATCCCGTCCAGGTCTCCTGAGGAAGCTGCGGTTTTGGGCGAACAGTCTGCACGGGCAGGACCTGGGCGGCTGCTCCTACTCTGGATGCAGGCCACGCCCTCTTGGACGCAAATGCACCCCATTTCCCCAGGCCCACAGAGACACTCCTCACCCGGCAGCCAAACAGCAGGAAGGCAGATTTGTACGAGTATGTACACGGTGCTGGAATTCTCGCCCAGTTGCCACACACTATATGGAGCATAATTGGGGGAGGTTGTGCAATGCCCAAGAAGCCGTGTGCTGGGCTCTCCAAGTTCTCATCACAGAGTCCATGGAGCCTTGGGACAGAGCCCAGACACCAGCAATTGCCAGCATCTCCTCCATTGGGTGACACTGATGGCCTCCCTCCGGCAGGGGAGAAGCTAGGCTCTTCTGAGAGCTGGGGAGCCCAGGTCCCTGCTGGGCCCTGGGAATGAGGGTTGAGTGGAGGGGACCACGCCCACAGCCCCAGGCATCAGCAGCCACCCCCACCTGGCAGTGCCCAAGGAGGAACAGGGCCACCCCCAAGGCCCTCCTGAGGAAGGGGAGGTGGGACGCTGGTAGAGGCCCCACCCAGCCAAGGCCGGAGATTGGCAACCCTGTCCCACCCCTGGGGCCTGTGCCTGGGCAGCTGGGCTGCATTCTCAATCCCATGGAGCCTCATGGGTGGGTCCATCCCGGGGGCCCAGTGAGTCACTTCCCCAGGCCCTGGAGGCCCTAGTGGAAGGTACCTCCCTCTGCAGCAAAGCCTCCTTTGTTCTGCTGGCTTCACTTCACAGCCCTCTCCTCCCCTCCATGTTGCAAGCTCAGGTCCTGAAGGGTTTCAGGGCACCAGCTGCGAGCGGCACAGAGGTGGGCAAGTGGATGCCACTTGGAGGGTGACCTGGCATTGCAAAAGGCTGGAGTGTGCTTTCTTGCTACCTCTGCTCCCGTCCTCTCAGAGCTCAGCCCTCCCACTTCTCCAGATGTCTGGGAAGCCCCCACCTCCCTGCGACAGCGGTGGGTATGCAGCTTCAAGCACTGATCCTGGACAGGCACCAGGAGGGAAGGTGGTTTGGATTTGCTGTCCCTGGTCGCCACCGACCACAGCTGCTGAACTGGCCTCCAAAATTTCTCTTGCGTCAGGGAGAAGCTTCCTTGGCTCAGATGACTGGAGCATGCTTACTCTCTTGGTTTGCCCGTCGGCCTCCATCAGTTCTCATTCCCTAGCAAGAAACCCACAGTGGAAGCCTCGGCCAGGAAGACAGTCCATCAGGACACCTCCAGCACAGCCTCCAGTCGGCCTTCTCTGCACTGCCCCCTTCCGGCCCTAGCCCGCTGGCCACGGGGCAACTGCCAGGTCAGCTGAGCCGCCTTCGTGGAGGCAGCTGACCGCAGCACACCTTGTGTGTGTGGCGACCATGCACCTCGAAGCCAACTGGTATTCTTGTTTCGAAGGAGTAGAAAACTAATTTAAAAAAAAGTTGTATGTACAGAGATAATCTCAAATTATATTTCCAATAGCCAAAGGATAGAGGGAAACCCCAATGTCCTGAAAACAGAGAAAAAATGAAGTCTAATCCAGAACAACCATTTGATGAAATGTATTTATCCTTTCATACATATTTATTGAGTGTCTACAATCTGCCAGTCACCGTGGAGCCTTGGGTCTAGTCTTGGGGTTACTGAAGGTCAGGCTCACCGAGTCCTAACAATCATAACCATCCTGTGAGGAAGGATCAATTAACATTTTTTTTTTTAAATAATATTTTATTGAGTTTTTGGTGAAAGTTTATACAGCAAGTTAGGTTCCTGTTTGACAATTTCCTCACCCATTGTTCGGTGACAGTTACATTTATCACAATGTGTCAACATTCTCTTTAATTGTGTTCTGTTTGTTCCTTTTCCAGTACTCTAGTTTCCCTGCCCCGTTATCTTCTCATCTTTATTTTTGGGTAATTGTTGACCTTTTGGTCTCATACTGATGGTTTTTAAGTAGGGCACCGATCTCACAGGTAATAGCCTTTATTTTGTGTGCCACTGTGCTATTTTGCTAAAAGGTGATCTCAGGAGATGGGCTCAGTTCTAGGTTTAAAGAGTGTCTCAGCGATAATCTCAGGGAGTCCTCTGTTCTCTACTGTTCCAGTTTGTCTCGATTTTTTTTTTTCTTAATAACAATTTGAGTCCTGCTCCATATTTTTCTCCCATTCTATCTGGGACCAACAGTTGTGACCCTGGTCATAATGGTCAGTGGTGGTAGCTGAGCACCATCTTATTCTTCTGGTCTCAGAGTAGATGAGGTTGCGGCTTGGGTAGACTTGTTTCTTCAGAGCTTTGGCTACCTTCTCACTGTTTTGCTCCTCAAGAGTAGAGACCTGTAGTTGTGTCTTAGATGGCCACTCGCAGCTTTTAACATCCCAGATACTACTCACTTCACTAGGATGCAGATCGTGATTTTTGTCAACTATGTTATGCCAATTAACTGAGTTGTCCCATGAGACTATGTTCCTAAGCCTTCGAACCCAGAAAACCAATCTTGGAAGGTGTCTGAGTATGTCTAAGGAGTATCCTTTCTTAGTATCTTTTTTTGTGTCTGCAATGAATATGTATGCCTGCAACCACATATTTGTATTTACACATACTTATAGACTGGGCAGAGCCCTGGTGGCACGGTGGTTAAGAGCTCGGCTGTTAACCAAAGGTTGGCAGTTCGAATCCACCAGCCACTCCTTGGAAACCCTGTGGGGAGTTCTACTCTGTCCTATAGGGTAGCTATGAGTTGGAATCGACTTGATGGCAACGAGTTTGGTTTGTTTTTTGGTATAGACCGGTCAGTGTTTCATTATGTTTGTACATAGGGTCACTATAAGTCGGAACTGACTTGACAGCACCTAACAACAACAACGACGACAACATAGATACTTCCTGGAACCCTGGTGGCACTGTGGTTAAAGCGCTCGGCTGCTAACTGAAAGGTTGATGGTATGAACCCACCAGATACTCCACAGGAGAAAGATATGGAAGTCTGCTTCGTAAAGATTACAGCCTTGGAAACCCCATTGGGCAGTTCCATTCTGTCCTATAGGGTCACTATGAGTCAGAATCAACTCAACAGCGGTGGGCTTGGTGGTTTTGGATAAATACTTCTATCTGTTCTCACCTATGTACACATTTGCACCTATCCATATACCAGTTTGCCTGTACCCATCCATATGTGCTCAAACACTTGTTTTTACTTTGGTTGTGCTGTGCTCACTATATCCACATTTGGTGCCACTTTTCCCATCCCAAAAATAACAAGTCTCTACAGTCTAAAGTGTACTTTCCCCTCCCCACTCCTCTCCTTGGTAACCACTAATGAACACTGGTCTCTATATTTTTCTGTTCTTGTGTTCTTATAAAAGAGGGATCATATAATATTTGTCTTTATATGCTTGACTTATTTCACTTAGCATGATGCCTTCCAGGTCCATCCATGTTAAAATATGTTCTGCAGACTCATCATTGTTCTTTATGGTTGCATAGTATTCCATTGTATGTATGTACCACAATTTGCTTATCCATTCATCTGCTGATGGGCACTTTGGTTATTTCCATTTTTTTGCTATCGTGAATAAAGTAGCAATGGACATAGGTGTGCATGTGTCTATTCATGTCATAGTTTTTAGGACTCAAAGGCATTCAACTGTGTGGGTCATAACAGATTATGGATAACACTGTAAAGAATGGGAATTCCAGAACACTTACTTGTGCTCATGAGAAACCTATACATAGACCAAGAGGTAGTGATCTGAACAGAACAACGGGATACTGTGTGGTTTAAAATCAGGAAAAGTGTGTGTCAGGGTTGTAAACTTTCACCATACTTATTCAATTTGTATGCTGGCAAATAATCCAAGAAGCTGGACTATATGAAGAAGAATGTGGCATTAGGATTGGAGGAAGGCTCATTAACAACCTGTGATTTGCAGATGACACAACCGTCCTTGCTGAAAGCGATGAGGACTTGAAGCACTTACTGATGAAGATCCAAGACTGCAGTCTTCAGTATAGATTACACCTTAACATAAAGAAAACAAAAATCCTCACAACTGGACCAATAAGCAACATCAGGATAAATGGAGAAAAGGTTGAAGTTGTCAAGGATTTCATTTTACTTGGATCCACAATCAATGCCCACGGAAGCAGCAGTTGAGAAATCAAATGGCATTGCATTGGGCAAATCTGCTGCAAAAGAGCTCTTGAAAGTGTTGAAAAGCAAAGATGTCACTTTGAGGACTAAGGTATGCCTGACCCAAGCCATGATTATTTTCAATCACCTTGTATGCATGCGAAAGCTGGACAGTAAGGAAGACAGAAGAAGAACTGATGCCTTTTAATTATGTTGGCAAAGAACGTTTAGTATACCACGGACTATCAGAAGAATAAACAAATCTGTCTTGGAAGAAGAATAGCCAGAATGCTTCTTAGAAGTGAGGATGGCGAGACTTTGTCTCATGTACTTTGGACATGCATGTTATCAGGAGGGACCAGTGCCTGGAGAAGGACATCATGCTTAGTAAAGTAGAGGGTCAATGAAAAAGAGGAAGACCCTCAATGAGATGGACTGACACAGTGGCTGTAACTATAGGCTCAAACATAGCAACAATTGTGAGGATGGCACAGGACTGGGCAGTGTTTCATTCTGTTGTACATAGGGTCGCTATGAGTTGGAATTGAATTGATGGTACCTAACAACAAGGGTATATACCTAGGAGTGGGATTGGTGGGTCACACGGTAGTTCTATTTCTAGTTTTTTGAGAAGGCACCATACCATTTTCCATAGTGGTTGTACCATTTCACAGTCCTGCCAGCAATGGGAAAATAAAAAGTTAAGACACAAGCTGGGAGAAAACATTCTCAATACAATATCTTACAAAGGACTTGTATAATAGCTTACAAAGAGCTCAATAGATAGAAACCTAATTTAAAAGTGCAGAAGAGATTTGAACAGACCCTTCCCACGCCAAGCAAGCATCCCATGAGAAAATGCTCAACATCATTAGTTGTTTTGTTGTTAGCTGGCAACAAGTTGATTCCAACGAAACATTGCCTGGTTCTGCGTCATCCTCACAACTGACAGCATAGTCAGGTCCATCTGGTAACTATTATGCCAATCCATCTCACCAAGGGTCTTCCATGCCCTGTTGGCCCTCCACTTCACCAAACTTCACCAAACATGATATTCTCTTCTAGAGACTGATTCCTCCAATGACATGGTGAAAGCAAGCAAGTTGGACAGTTCAAATACCCGCTAGCATGGGCTCAAATTAAAAAAGACCAACAAAATCAAGTTTTGGTGGAGCAATTGGAACTTTCATACACTGCTGACAGAAGCGTAAGATAATTTAACTCCTTTGCAAACAGTTTAGCAGTTTTTATAATGTTAAACATACACTCACCACGTGACACAGTGATTCCACACCTAGGTATTTACCCAAGAGAAAGAAAAACCTATGTTCACACCAAGACTTGTACACCAATGTTCATAATAGCTTCATTCATAGTAGCCCCAAACTGGAAACGACCCAAACATCTAACAATAGATAAATGGAAAAACAAATCTTGGCATTGTGATGGTTCAGGCTGTGTGTCAACTTGGCTGGGCTATGATTCTTGGTGGTTTGGCGGTTATGATGTAGTTTGGCAGATGTGTGGTGATAGAATCACCTGCATGATGAGATCTGCTATAATGTGATCCCCTCCATGATGAGATTTATTATGAGCAGCCAGTCAGTTGAAAGGGAGTTTCCTTGGAGATGTGGCCTGCATCCAATACAGGTGGACTATTTGGCAAAGCTCAGGGGCTTTTGCTTGCTCTGGATCCTGTAGTTGGCTCCTGTTCCTCTGACCTTTGGTTCTTGGGACTTGAACTAGCAGCTTACCTACCAATCTTGGGATTCATCAGCCTCAGCAGTCTGTGAGCCAGAGGCCTGCTGTCTGACCTGCCGATCTTGGGTTTGTCAGCCCCCACAGCTGTGTGAGCCAGGAGAAGCCTCCAGCCTGACCCACGAACTTGGGACTTTCCAGCCTCTACAACTGCATGAGCCATTTCCTTGATATAAATCTCTCTCTTTCTCTCTCTCTATATATATATGCTTCACTGTTTTGGCTTCTCTAGAGAACCCAGCCTAAGATAGACATATGCATACAATGGAATAGTACTCAGCTATAAAAAGGAAGAACGATTGATTCATGCAACGGCGTGGAATGAATCTCAAAAGCATTATTCTGTGCAAAAGAAGCCAGACACAAAAGAGTATGTGCTGTATTATTCCATTTATATGCAATCTAGTAAAGCAAAGCTCAGCTATAGCGACAGGAAGCAGATTAATTGTTACCTAGGATGGAGGTAGAAGAGCAGGTTGTCTGGGAAGGGACATGAGGAGACATTCCAGGGCAGGGGTAGAAATGTTCTGAATCTTGTTTGCAGTGATCGGTACACGGCTGTATACATTTGTATACACTTAAAATGGGTGCATATTGTGTGTAAATTATTCCTCAATTAATTGTATTTTTTAAAAAAGTCAGGAAAACATTTTTATGCCAGTAGGGGTAGAGAAATATTTTTTGAATAAGATATAGGAACTACAAACCCCCAAGTAAAAGGATAATTTTCCTACATTAAAATGAAAAACTTCTGTATATCAAAAGACACCACCATTAATGTCAAAAGACAAGCCACATTTTGGAAGATGATATTTACGATTTATATAACCGAAAGAAGAGATTAGTGTCTGGAATATGTCACAAACTATTGTAAGTCAGTAAGAAAAATACAAACAATCTAATAGAAAAATAGCCAGAATATGATCAGGCAAATCATAGGTGAGAAAAACTAATAGTCCATAGACGTGTGAAAAGATGTTCAAGCTCGCTATCAAACAGGGAAACGCAAATAAGAATGGCACAATTTCATCATCTGATAACACCAACGGTTGGCAAGGATGTGGGGAAACGTGAACCATTTTGTGCTCCTAATGGGACTCTATCTTCATAGAACAATTTGGAGAGGAATTTGGCAAGAGCTAGGAAAGCTGAAAATGCTCATCCCCCATGACGTGATAGCTCCGCATTTAGCTATATGCCCTAGAGACTCTTAAGGTTCAATGCTCAAAGAGACATTAAAATGTGTTGAGCATAGCATTATTAGCTCAAAAGTGGGAATCTCCCAAATTTCCATTAATGGATAAATAAAATGTAGTCAAGTCATACAATGGAATACTATTAAAATGAAGTAATTAAAATGACCCAATCCATGGTATTTTCAATTGCCTCATATGCATGCAAAAGCTGGAAGGAAGACCAAATGATGTCTTTGAATTATAGCATTGGTGAAAAATATTGGGTATACCATGGACTGCCAGAAGAATGAGTAAGTCTGTCTTGGAAGAAGTACAGCCAGAGTGCTCCTTGGAAGCAAGGATAGCGAAACTTTGTCTCATATACTTCGGGCATGTTATCAGGAGATACCAGCCCCTGGAGAAAGACATCATGCTTGGTAAGGTAGAGGGTCAGTGAAAAAGAGGAAGACCCTCAACGAGATGGACTGACACAGTGGCTGCAACAATAGGCTCAAACATAGCAAAGATTGTGAGGATGGCGAGGACTGGGCCGTGCTTCATTCTATTGTACATGGGGTCGCTATGAGTCGGAACCAACTCGACAGCACCTAACAACAACACAATGAACAAAACTTGGTCTATCTATTATCTACACAGTATATGTATCAGTGGAGCCCTGGTGGCGCAGTGGTTAAGCGTTTGGCTGCTAACCAAAAGGTCGGCAGTTCATATCCACCAGCTGCTCCTTGGAAACCCTGTGGGGCAGTTCTACTCTGTTCTATAGGGTCGCTATGAGTCGGAATCTAGCAACAGCAAAGAGTTTGGATTTTTTTGGTTTTTGTATATGTATCAGTATGGCAAAATCTGAAAAAAAAAAAGGTGAGTGAAAAAGCAAGCTACGAAATGATATGTACTACCCAGAAAGGGAAGTGCTAAGCAGGACCCTGAAAAAGGGTCCCCACTTTAGCCTGAAAGAAGGGGCAGTACTGGGAAAGGGCCAGGTGAACAGCTGAAGAAATGCCGGCGGATAAAGAGTTTCTCAGACTCTAGGACTTCCCAAAAGACTTCTGATTCCAAGCTCTCCATCAGCCACACAGGTCTTCGGAATGTGTGCGATGCTCCGCCTGCCCCTCTCATCCATGACAATAAGCTAAGAAGAAGTGCTTGCAAGCGTTGTGATCCCACACAACCTGAGCCATGCAGAATGCGAGATGAGCCAGCCCACAGGGCCTCCAGCGCCCCTGCTCATCATAACCTCGCCTTCGTTTTCTTCTTTGTTACCATCCCGCTTACTTTGGCTCCACAGGCTTGCTTTGAGGTTTGGCACTTTCACATCTTTGATATCAACTCACACCTTTAAGACACCAGCATCAAATCCTAATAAAAAGAACATCCTAATGTTCCACCTGTGCTTTGTCTCCAAACATGCATGTAAGAGTAGCTGGTAGGTTGTAACCTTTTCCTTTCCCTAAAAAAAGGAAAGCTACTTTCTCCTTCACATGCACTCACTCTAAACTCTGTGATCCCACACTGGTTTGGGGGTGGAGCCCTGCTGTGATTTGTAACTTACGACATCTGGTCCTCCTTTCGAGGCTGTTTTAGGAAGCTGACAGACTGGGTGAGTCTGAGGTTTGTCTCTGACCACATCCATATCCGAGTCTGTCTTCCCCCGTCCTTTTTGAAGAATTTAAAAAGTATCAGTATCTGAGCTGCAGAGAATCAGCAAAGTGGTATTAAGCGCCCCCGCCCCGCCCCACCTTTTTACTGTGGTAAATGTATATATATATAACAAACATTTGTCATTTCAACGCTTTTTACGTATACAATTCAATGACATTAAGTTCGTCATGTTGTACAACCATCGCCTCTTTCCACCTCCAGATTTTTTCATCACCCTTCAGGCCCTTTTGTCCCAGTGAACACTGCTTAGAAATGCGAATCACTTCTCTTGACCCTCCACATCTCCACCCGGCTCTGCCCCGAGAGCTTCGCTTCTCTTCTGTTATTCAAGGGCGCCGTTGTCTGTGGTTTCCAGGTGGGTCCAGACCCTAGGAGTCAGCTCTCTGAAACTGGAGGGAGAGGAGGGAGGGAGGGCATTTATTCCCTGAAGGGCTACCCTCAGAGAAGGTCCCTGTCCAAAGGGGTATCACACGGTTCTTGTTTTTCACACACAAAACCAGATTCTTGTGACATTATCCTAAAAGTGAAAGAAGCCCACATTGCCATTTTCTTAGTAATCCCTCCCCATTCTCATTCTCTCGCTGTCTCTCATAGTGAAGCTTCTACTCATTCATTCAACATCACTTTATGTGGTACTACTATATGTTCTAGGCACAAGGAGGATGATAACAAGGAGCTGGACGTAGTCTCTGCCTTTGAGGAGGAAGTGGTGCATTTAGAAGTGCAGATACAGAGCTGTGAAGGCCAGGAGGGAAGGAGGGTTTGTGACCTACCTCCATCATGAAGTAAAACCCAAACTAGGCGCAGTGGTTAAGAGCTTGGCTGCTAACCAAAATGTCGGCAGTTCGAATCCACCAGCTACTCCTTGGAAACCCCATGGGGCAGTTCTACTCTGTCCTGTAGGGTCACTATGAGTTGGAATCATGAACTAAAGGCATGATTAAATGAGAAAAGTAGGGCTGCAAACCAGTTCATTCCGGTTCGAACCCCTGCTGAGAATTTGCATTGCTAACAAGTTCCCAGACAATGCTAATACTGCTGGTTAGGGACCGGTTCTGAGAACCGCCTGTAGAGCGGTGGTTCTCTAAACTTATTATACATAAGCATCATTTGGGGATCTTTTTAAAACGTAGATTCTGATTCAGTCTACCTGGGGTGGAAATGCAAATTCTCAGCAGGGGTTTGAACTGGAGTGAACTGGTTTGACACCCCGGAGAAAAGTGATTGATAATTACTTAGCATCCCACAGTAATATCAGTCAATGAAGATTTACTGAGCATCTGCTGCAGGGGAGGCCCGAGTTAAGTACCTTGGCAATGGGGGCAGGGTACAAGTTAAGATGAATGAACCCCTTTCCTGCCCTCTTGAAGCTACAGTCTACTGGGGTGTCATACGAATGCGGCCGTCAACACTACTCAAGGCTTTCCGAGAGAAAATGGCTAGTGGGCACCGGTGAGAGTAGGGGAGGCCTTGGAGAATGAGGATTCCACAAGCCCTCTTCCCATACAGGAAAGGGGCTCCGAGTGGTTTAAACAGATAAAATACACCTCTACTGGACTCTTCAGTCAGCCACTGACTGCTCAGTTACTGCCTGAAAGGTTATTTTCCTAGAGGGCCTCTGGCGTAGCTCTCTACAAAGGACCTGTGAGCAGGCCTCCTGGGGGGCCCGTCAGCCCAGGAGTGATTGTCATGAGCTTAGCTTCCCATCTATTAAAAGCAACAGAACAATTCGTAATGGTAAACCAATCTACTAAAGTAGATAGCCTGGGGCCCTAACTGGACCCCTGCCCTGCAGGCTCCCGCCTTCAGCAAGCATAAAACCAGCAGTTGGAGGTGCAGAAGGAATCAGACGAGGAGGGGATCCCTTCAGCTGAGGTGGGCAGGGAAAGCTTGGCTGAGTGATCGGGAAGCAACAGAACTGGGCCTTGAGGCTGGGTGGGGTTTGGAGAGGCAGCAGGTAATGATAATAATAGTGATAATGTTGCACAAACGTTAGCTGTGTTCCAGGCGCCGGGCTAAGGGCTCCAGTGAACTGTCTCACTCAGTCCTTTCCAGAGACCTGTGGGGCAGATATTGTCATCCCCACTTACAGGTGAGGAGCAAAGGTGAAAGGCAAGTGACCTGCCTGCAGTGACTCTTCACCCCAGGGCCAGGCCGATTCAGGAGAAGAT
>NW_004443950.1:18847425-18850852 GCF_000243295.1 Trichechus manatus latirostris | reverse complement strand
AAACAATTTCCGAGGCCAACTCTTCAGACAGGGATTGGACTGGACTGTGGGACATAAAGTGATACTCGTGAGGAATGTGCCTCTTAGCTGAAGTAGATACAAGAGACTAAATGGGCAGCTTCTGTCTGGAGGTGAGATGGGAAGGCAGAGAAGGTTAGGAGCTGGTTGAATGGACCCGGGGAATCAGGAGTGGAAAGGAGGAATGTGCTGTCACAGTATGGGGTGAGCAGTTAGGGTCACATAACAGTGTATGTATCAATTTTTGTATGGGAAAAATTAAAAAAAAATATTCTGTTCCCTCACATACCTGATTTTGAGTATAACTATAGTATTTGGAGAAACCGATTGCCAAACATTAGACAAACCACAAAGAGGAAGATCTACCTCACAATGATGTTTTCTTCACAACTAGGATTGGAGACACAAGACTGAAGGACAGAATTGAAACCTCTGACTTTGTTTCAAGGTCTCAGATCCTTCTGGTAGCTTGGGAGTCCAGATCCTGGTGAATTAATCCACGCAGAAATGACGATCCTGGCTCCCCATGCTCAGCACCTCCACCACCTCCCTCTACTCCAGAATGCACCATCCCACTTGATCTGAGCTTGACTTCTAAGGAAAGGCACATTTAAACTCGCCACGTATGAAGAAATTGACATCAGAGCAGCACTAGAGGTAGAGCTGTTGTTTGGCTTTGTCAGGGGATCCTCTTACCGTTGGAGCCAGTTTGGGTGGTATCTCAAAGGATACAGCTAGAAAGATGGCATTTGGGCAGTTTGTGGGCTTTCAATTATACTCAAATGTATCTCTATCAGAAGCAGCAAAGGAAATGAAAATAGTGTCTGAGAATGTCAAAGTGGGATGGTTTCCATTTCCTGCCTGCAAATCAGGGAGCAATCCTTGTTAATGTCTGTCACTGTGGCAGTATTCTCAGGGTCTCCTTTCCCAAAGTCAGAGCAGGCTCTCTGGGGTCTGAGTGTTGAAAGATATGGAATCTGCCAGGCTTCCAGTTACTCTCTCCAATCTCAAGGCAGGTTGTCTTTGTTTCTTAGGGCTGCGGTAACAAAACACCACAAAGTGGGTGGTTTAAAAGAACAGAAATTTATTGTCTTACATTTCTGCAGGCTAGATGTCCAAATTCAGGGCATCAGCAGGGCCATTCTCTTTCTCTCTGCTCCAGAGGAAGATCCTTCCTGTCTCTTCCAGCTTCTGGTATCCCTGGGTGTTTCTTGGTGTTCCTTGGCTTGACGATGCATCTTCTTATGACATCTGTCTTCCTCGTGAGTGACTCTGTTTCCTGTCTGTTCACCCCTTTTATAAGACATCACTCAGAAGGGATTAAGACTCCACCCTACTCCACTATGACCTCCTTAACTACTAATATCTTCAAAGAAAAATGCTATTTCTAAACAAGTTCACGTTCATAGGTACAGGGGTTAAGACTTCAACATATCTTTTTGGGGAGACACAATTCAATCTATAACACAGGGGCTCAGCTTTGCAGCTAGAATGCAGCTGCTGGGAGCTTCCTCAAGGCTGGGAGGGGCCTGGGAGACCCTCCTGAGGTGTGGCCAGTACCCACCCCGGGTCTTGTACAGATGGGCAAGGGTATGGAGGCCGTTCAGGATTTAGCAAGGACTAGTGTCCAGGCCAGGCTTGAGCTGTTCTGGTATTATGTGAGTGACTCAGCCCAATTTCTGGCTAGGGCTTTGGTGAACTCAATGTGGAGAAGCTATCAGGCATACAGAGGGGACACTTAGCAACACCCAGGGTTAGTCAACAAGCAGGGAACACAGAACCCTAGATTTGTATCTATCCCAAAGCAAAGGTCCAGGGCTCTGCAGATCCCATTGCCAGAGGAGAGGGTGGGGGTGGGGTAAGGAGGCCCCACAGACATGAGCTGCTACACAGTGTTCCGAGGAGGAAATCTGCCCACAAAAACCTCAGACAGCAGGATGTAGATGTCATTTTACCTCCTTGGTTGGGCTGGGCCTAAATTTTGGTTGATCACATTTACCTTTCCAAGTTCCTGTGACCCAGTAAGATGAAATTACCTTTGACCATGAACTGTCTAAGCTAATGATGGCAGCACACATGTGTGCCAGCCCCTGGCTCACGCTCCTCAAGGGGATGGATGGCTGCCCATGTTTCTCTGATGGAAACTTTTTTATGGTTTGACAAGAATTTGATGTGATTCTTTTTTCCATGAAGGACTGGGCCGTTAGACACAAGCTATACAGTAACCCTGTAATCTTGGGGCTTAATCAAAACATATTCCAACAATCTATTCTGGTGCTATGAATGAATGTTTATGTTAAAACTATTTGCTATGGCTTTTTTTTTTTTTTTTTTTTTTTTGGTTAAGGGCAAGAGAGGGGAGTTTCTTGGAGCCGGATTTCTCCCTGGCCCTAAGCAGGTCACTGCACTCGAAAGACTATGTCACACACTCAGGTCGTAATTAACCACGGAGCTCTTTGGGATAAAGGGGAAAGCAGAGGGCTTTTGACAAAGAGTTAACCCAACAGATGTCATTTTGGCGGCTGCTGGCCCACTGCTGCTGGGTCATTTGCTGAGTGGAAGCTGATTCTGCTGCTGTCGTAAACAGAGAGTAGTAATAATTATATGCAGGCTGCATTAGGCATAACAGATTGGATGTATAACGTTCTGTTAAAAAAATCCAGCTCATATCTCGTTTCTGTCAAGATACAAAGGAGACAACCTCTAGTTCCTAGTTTTGAAAGTTGTCTGGTAGGATTCTTACAGACTTTCCAATAGGGATATAGGTCATGTTCTTTCAAGACTAATTCGGCCAAGGTCCGGGGACCGCAAAGAGATTTGCTCAAAAGCGAAGAGCAGCAGACTCCGGTAAGCCAGCCGCACAGCAGAGCTGCCTTTTTCCATTTGAAAAATGAAAGAATTAAATTCAAAACAAACAACTTCAATTTAACTCCAAACTACAGGATAACCAATCTTAAAAATGTCACCTCGTAATGGATCTTAATACCCACAGAAAACACAAAAACAGCACCATCGTTCCCCAGCAATGCAGCGCAACCTTGCAGAATTTCAGTGGAGGAGAAAGAAGGGAAAAACACCTTATTACTTCCAACCCCTGCAAGCCATTTTGGTCTCCAAAGGTTTTAGGCTGCCCGAGGCCGTGTGTCTGCAGTGTTTCGGGAAATGACTTGCCTTTGCACGAACGCTGCTCTGTTCTGCAGCGGAGGCTGCCTGCCCCCGAGCAGCCCCGCTTCATTTCTGGTTAACTCTTCCTTCCCGGGGCCTGCTGCTCTCAGGAGCAGTGAGAACAGGGCTGGTGGCCACCAGGGCCCAGGACGCCAAAGCCATGTGACCTGGCGTCCTACAGGGCATCGAGTCTCGCACCTCCAGGAGCACCTTCTCAAAGGAGGGACACAGGACACAGGGGAAC